>NC_056523.1:156790518-156827223 GCF_019175285.1 Sceloporus undulatus | reverse complement strand
GATATCTAATAGTACATTTCTCTTCTAGCTTGATTTGTTACCATAAATTGGAAAACGTATATGAAACTGGTTGCTTCAATGGCTTTGTATTTCATATGATATGCTTTATTTGTAAATAGGATTTGTGAATCCCTCAAATAAACTATTACTGTAAAATATTGTAGTAGGGCATCATCATGAACTGCTTCCGAAATGATAACCTTTCATTTTGTTCCACTCTGCACACATTCCCTTTTGCATGCTTATTTTTGGCTTGTTGCTGAGCCATTTATCCAACCATGAAATTATTATTTCACATCTTCTTGTGTGTCAGGATGAGTTGATGTTTATATTATACTAAGTGAGCTAGATACTTTTGTTGTTTTCGTGCCTCTTCAACCAACTCCCTCCATTCCCCATATACTCTGTGACTTTTCAGAAGTGACAGAAATGACTTGATTACTGGATACTTACTGCTTTGCTAGCTTTCAGACTTTTTTAAAAGTTGTTTGTCTTGCTTCAGTTGTGTGCAATATAAATGGAAAGCCTGGATTTTCATTTCTCAGGGCCAGCTCAGCTCCAGGAGTACTGAATTGTGAGGTGGCTTCTTCCAGCTATTCCTTAAAGAGTTTTTGCTGGGGCCCAGTAAAATGGATTGGGGGAGAAAATAGAGAAGTAGCCCTCTCCCCCCGCTACTGCCCCTGTTTAATGTTTTGCAGCATCAGGCATAGATTATAATCTAGTTAATGTATTACACCCTCTTGGGGAAGGGTTTGAAAAAATCCAAGTTCTGTACTGAAACTGACAAGTAACTTTTAAGTTAAAGTGTGGCAGGTTGTCACAATTTTCATCAGTCTTGTGCTCTCCTGACATTTTTGAATACAGTTACCAAAACCGTTGCTGAATGCCAGGTTGGGAATGCTACCCTGAGGTCTTTTACAAGTACAATGTGCTTTGTGTTAACCTGAAGGGTTTTTATGAGTTTCTTTTTCCCAATCTCCCTAAGAAGCTGGCATACATAACCTGGCAGGCTGTGTTCAGTATTAAGGTTTGCTAGTTAAACAGAGCCATTTTAGTATTTTCCTTAATACTTTGTGCAAATGTAGTTCTTTTACAATTATTTGATAATAACAGACACAACATTAACTGTATAGTTGATTGTATCTGGTAGCTATAGATTCGAAATCAGGTTGTGCAACCAGTCCCCTCCATTCCCTGTACTCTTCTGATAACCCTCTCTAAGGAGTTGTGGGCACTTCTGACCAATGTAGTCTATTCTATATGGTGTGGGGTAGATGGCCAGAAATTTAGTAGAGCAATTTTGTGCCTTAATCCTTGGGTTGTATGAACAGGGCCTCCTTGCACTGGAGCTTAGATATATAGGTCATTGGTTCTTGCTGAAAGATATGTACTTGCAGTGTGTGCATCAGCTTAGCTAGTTTCTAAATGGGAACTTAAAAGGGTTAATAGTAGTGCATTATCTCAGCTGACCAAACTGAAATAATGGTTGTTTATGTTTGTATTTTTATTTCCCTCACTATGCCTTGCCGCAGGACAGCCTACCTCAATTGCTATCACAACCTGATAAAAATTCAGTATTAGTTAAAGCTTTTATTGTGTCCCCTGGAGTGTTCTTTATGAGTAGAAAAAAAAAAGGGTCTCACAGTATAGACATCTTTTCCTTGGTGTGAAATGTCATTCATCCTTTAGGCAGCTGAAACAACAAGGCTCAAACTTCCTATGGAGAGGGTGACAAAAATAAAATATCTTTTTTGGCTACCTTTTACATAGTGCCAACTTGAAAAGTAGGAGAGCCCTTGAAAGTTGCTGAGTTTAATTTCCAAGATATTTTTAACTTGACATACAACTATACAGTGACCATAATGGTCCTTGAGAATAAATTTAGTCTTAAAGTGCTATGATCGCTATATATGGTTGCTCTTTTCTGGAAAACCCTTCTGCAGTCTACTTCTTTGCTTATCCATACAAAACTTATTATACATGTGTATAACATGACCTTGAATTTGTATTTGTATCTGAAATTGTTTTTAACAGTTGCTAATAATTGTATTTTGCAGTTATTATTTTATCAAGAATTTGTATGTTGGTCAACAACCGAATAAATTTTTACTACTAGTAGTAGTATACTAGGCAACTAGACAGTGAGAGCTGTGGAGGGACATTTCTCCCCATGGGATCAAACACATCAGAGAATAAAAAGCTATAGTGCCAGTCATAAAAGACAGATTTTGCTTTTTGGATGAATGTATGCTCTACAGTACAAAGCAGTGAGCAAATTTGTAAATGCTTTCTTTTTCATTTAATAATGGCATGACATAAGGCATTTGAAATGTGAAATTTTTATATTATTTTATAATATGTATTATTTTATTATTTTGTAGAATGTATGTCATAGACACACTTATTTTTATCTGTTTTATTAATTGTAAGTACAGCGTTGGGTAAATCTACAGCGCTATATAAATAAAGCGTAATAATAATAATAATAATATGCTTTTTAATTATTGTAAGGTGCCCTGAATCCCATTTTAGGAGAAAGGCAGATTATAAATCCAAATTCTGTCTGTTTGTCTATCTATCTATCTATCTATCTATCTATCTATCTATCTATCTTGCTTTCTCCCACTCCAGAATTGGGACTTAATGCAACTCAAAGTTTAAAAGAACAATATAATTAAAAAAAATAATACATTGGCAGCTTATACATTAATAGTGAATAGTTATTTTAACAACTGCAAAATAGAAATCTATGGCGGGATACAAACCGCCATATAGTACGTATAGGATACGTACTAGGGTTAGGAAGGGGCGGTGCTTCCGCACCCCCCTAACCCTAGTACGTATCCTATACGTACAAGATGGCGGCGCCCCTTCTACATGGGCGCCGCCATCTTTACGTACTGGACGCATAGCGTCCAGACGTGTCGCGGCGCCTATGACGTCGCGAATGCGCCGGCGGCGCTTCGCGACGTCATCAGTGCGCCGCAAGAAGAAGCTCCGAAATGGAGCTTCTTTTTTGCTCCGCACGGGAGCCGCGCGGTTTGGCTGCTGCGGCTCCCGCGCGGAGCAAACGGCGGCGGCGGGGAAGCGCCGCAAAGCGGCGGTTTGTATCCCGCCTATATCACATCTAGGGCAGGCCATAAGATGGTATCATTAAACTTTAATATAAGAAAGATCTTTGGATTTCTTATAATGTTTTTCATATTCAATTTAAAAAGTGCTCTTTAATAGCAATTTATTTCCAAGTGTTTTCACACTGATGTTTTCTCCATCATCCAGAAAGTTTAACATCGGTTTAGGTTTTTCAGTTATTTTTGCAGTGACAGTGTTTCTTCTGGGATGAATTTGCATTAATTTTTTTTAAAAAAGGGTTTTTTTTAAATTAAAATAATTTTTACAAGTCTTGCAGCACATCACAAAAACACAAAAATGTTTTCCTTTTCTGACTATCTCTTATCTTATTTCTTTGGCCTTTATTTCCTTGTATATTTATTTAAGTTTGGTCTGTTTAAAACAGTACCGTATATTCCGCCGTATAAGACGACTGGGCATATAAGACGACCCCCAACTTTACAACTTAAAATAGAGTGTTTGGGATATACTCACCGTATAAGACTAATCCTCTCTTCCATGATAAGTCAGAAAGGAGCTGAAGGCACACAACAACAGCGGCGGCAGAGGAGAAAGAGGGGGGAGGAGAGAGAAGGAGAAAGAAGAAAAGGAGGGGAAGAGGAGGGAGACTCCACTACACTCTGAGGAAGGAGTGTGTTCCACGTTTGAAATAACAGCATACACAACATTATTTCACCCGCCTCGACAACTCCTCCCGCCCTTCTTCTTGGTGCATCTACACTTTAGAATTAATGCAGTTTGGCACTACTTTAAGAGCTGCTGCTCCATCCTATTGGAATCCTAGGATTTGTAGTTTTATAAGGTCTTTTGCCTTCTCTACCCAAAGAATGTGGGGGAGGGGTCACTGCTCCAAACTACAAATCCCAGGGATTATGTATGGATGGAGCCATGGCAGTTCAAGTGGCTCCTATTGGAATCAAAGCCCAGGAAGCTTTGTGCCAAATAGAAATGTGTTTGGCTGCAACTGCACTGCAGAAATAATCCAGTTTGACACCCCTTTAACTGCCCTGGCTCACTGCTATGGAATCCTGGGAATTCTAGTTTTCTGAGACATTTAACCTTCTCTCTCAGCAAACTTTGGTGTGACAACAAACTACAATTCCCAGGATTTCATAGCACTGGGGCATGGCAGTTAAAACGGTATGAAACTGGATTGTCTCTGGAATGAAGATGCAGCCTGAGTTGGATCCAAGACACACTGCAGAAATAATCCAGTTTGAGACTGCTTTAACTGCCCTGGTTCAGTGCTAGGGAACCCTGAGAAGTGTAGTTTTGTGAGATATTGAGCCTTCTCTATCAGAAAGAGCTCTGGTGCCACAACAGACTACAATTCCCAGGATTCCCTAGCACTGAGCCAGGAGAGTTAAAGTGGTCACAAACTGGATTATTTCTGCAGTGTGTTTTGGACCTTTGTTATTAAAAATGCTCCAGGTCCAATCCATACTGCAGAAATAATCCAGTTTGAGACCGCTTATCTGCCTATCTGCCCTGGCTCAGTGCCAGTTTTGGGAGAAAGAGCTCTGGTGCCACAATGAACTACAATTCCCATGCATCTGAGGAAGTATGCTTAAGTCTAGGAAAGCTGCCAACTTTTCTTTCAGTGAGTCTCAAAGGTGCTACAAGAGCTATCTCTCTATCATCGTCACCATTCTTGTTATCATTATTAAATCCAAATGCACCTGCAGAATTGGCAACACTGATATATTCTCTGGGGCTGGGATCTGGAAGTGTGGAGGCTATTATTATTATTCCTTTGAAATTCCCTTGAAAAACCAGGGAATCCTGGGAATTGTTGTTTGTGAGGGTGGGGGGGACCAAGGCAGATGGACTGAAGGGAGGGCTCTTCTTCTTAAGGGTAGGCCTGATGGCGTTGGGCCCATCTTTTCACTCCCTCCTAGGTCAGATGGAGTCAGATACCAAGGCTGGAGGGCTCTGCTTCTCTAGTTTATCCATCTCTATGGCTTCTTGCGCTTTTATCAACCACTCATCTATTTTGCGGACCCCTTCCATCTTCCATTTTTGGGCTATACATGGACATAACCTGAGGGCCAGTAGCAAATAGACTACATGACTGGATGCAGAAGATGGAGAAGTTCCAGTGTCTCTGTAAAAACAAGAACTGGAGCAGATGGTGGCATAGACTGTGAACCATGAATATAAAAAATTAGAATAAACTAAAGAAGAACTCTAAACTAACCATCATGCCAAAATACAACCTGAAGAACGTCCTCATAGAGTTTAAAGATAATGTAAGAAATAGATTTGCCCTATCAAGCCTAATTGACTGGGAGCCTGAAGAACTCTGGACTGAAGCCAGGGGCATTTTCAGAGAGCAATAGAAAAATGCACCATTTGTAGCCAAAAAGAAAGAGAAGACTCAATGAATGACAGATTAAACTCTTCAAGTAGTTAAGGACAGATGAGAAGCAAAAACAAAAGGTGGCAGAGATAGCATCAGAACCCTGAATGCAACTGATCAGTGACTTGTGCTTGGGGAAAAAGAAAACTACTATAATAATCAGTGTAGAGAAATAGAAGATGGCAACAGAAAAGCATGAACATGAGACCTCTTTTATAAGATCTGAGAAATCAGTGGGACATTTAAACCAAGAATGGGGATGCTCTGTGGCCAGCAGGGGAACACATTATCTGACAAAGTAGAAATAAAAAGTCAAAGGAAACAATATATGGGAGAACTAGCTGTTTTTGTCACAGCTGTTGCCATTGCATTCCGTGATATTCAGGAATTACAATTTAAGAGTAACATTGATACAAAAAGCATTACAGCGCGCCCGCGTCATACACGGGCGCGCTTTATGCGGACTTGAGCTTACATGCTCAAGCCGTGGCGCACACGCAGGGCAGAAGGGGTGGTGCATCCCATTCAATTGAATGGGTGTGCCCGCCCGTTGCGCCCCACACGCCGCCATGCACGAGCCTCATTGTTTGCAATGGGGCTTGAGCATAGGCGGAATTTGCCTTACGCGGAGGGATCCGGAACGGATCCCCGCATAAGGCGAGGGCCAACTGTACTAATGATTATTTATGGTGTTGTATTTGAAGAGGCCAATGCAGAGGGTTATACCATGAGTTACTGCACTGGGTGATGCCCTGGCCTAGTGGGTGTGTGTCTGTCAAAGAATAGTTCGTGCGAAGCTGGGAAAAAAATTTGAAACCCAGAGGCCTAAAGAGAGTTATAGTGTGAGAGACACTTAAGAGAGTCCTAATTTTGTGTCTCGCAATGAAGAATTGGTGGGATAGTGGCTGTCACCTTTACAATCTTATTTCCCATTTCTATGTATGGTTGTGAAAGCTGGACAGTGAAAAAAGTTGATAGGAAGAAACTACCTGTAAATTAATTTGAAATATGGTGCTGGAGAAAAATTCTACAGATATTGTGGACTGGTAAAAAGATGGGTCTTAGAGCAAACCAAATCTGAACTCTCCCTCCAAACCAAAATCTGATGTACTTTGGCCATATGAGAAGACATGATTCACTAGAAAATACAATTAAGCTTGATAAGGTAGAAAGCAGCAGGAAAAGATAAAGATCACATTTCAGAGGGATAGAACCCGGGGTTGAAACAGATTGCCCCGAATGAGTGGCTTGCCGTACCCCTTTGAGTGCCAGATCAGGGTCATGGCAAAATGCTGCTTCCTTTTGGTTCAGAAAAGGGCATCTTTGCCTGCCACAGTGGCAGCACTTTTTCATGCTCCTTTTGGTGTGCATCCCAAACTGCTTTGCCAAGGAGGAAAAAAAAGGAGAGGTGCTTTCTACCTTTTGCCATGGAATCTGTCATGCATAGATATAGTGACATTCACCTCATCACTCTATGTGACTATACTTAGTAATGCTCTGTAAAATGATTTTAGGCAGAGAATGGAATACATGTAAAAATTAACGCAAAGAACATTATAAAGAAGATTTCTAGTAGTCTAAGAAACTAAAATGGTGCAAAGTTTAATAGGTAGGTTAATGAACTTAAAGCTTTGGGGACTAGTTTTAATAGGCAAATGCTAGAATTAAAGCCTATCACCCATTGTTTTTCTGTTTTGGATCTGATGTGTTACTGTAAAAGAAAATACTGTGTTGCAGTAGAGAAAGCAAAAGAAGAGAAACTAAATTATTAAAGATAGCTATTCCTTTTAATTGTGAGTGAAATCACAGTGAGTGATCTATTAAGTGATAAGTAGTACCCAGCTCTGCAGGTACACATAAAACCAGCCTGTGTTGAGATGTTGAAGAAAACCAACTTTTACTTAACTGTACACAGGTAATGTACGTACAGAGCCAATGAGGCTTGAATGTTGGATTATGACACTGGAGACCAGGGTCCGATTCCCAGTTTGGCCAGGAAACCCACTGGGTGACCTTGGGCAAGTCAGTCTCAGGGGAGGGCAGTGGCAAACTCCTTCTGAACAGATCTTGCCAATAAAACCTCATGATAGGTTCACCTTTGGTCACCATAAGTTAGAGAAAACTTGAAGGCACACAACACATAAGTGTTGTATATACCTATGGGTAAGTCTAGAAATTTCTGTCATAAAAGACCCCCCCCCCCCAAAAAAAAAAACCCCGCTCAGTTGCAGTATCCACGGGTCATTGTAAGTACTTTGACTCTTATTTAAAAAGGAACTATCCCCTGGTGAAAGTCAACAATGTAATGTGTCCTGAAAGTACCAATTCCCCATCTTCTCTCTCATCCATCCAGTCTTTAGTGTAAGCACAAACAGTTATGCCTGCTGGAATTTTGTAAGTTCTTTGGCATTGTTTTCCTTGGTTACATCACATGCGTGATTGTTTATCCATTTGTATCAGCTGTCATTAAGAAGTACACAGGCCTAAACAATGTGTTTTTTTTCTATTATGAAGAACTTATATATGTAACAAAACATGGTTTTAAAGGAAGAAAATTACAATGGATGCAAATGGTTTTTAACTGGAAGGTGGAGTTTCAGATGATATTATATTACAAGTTGGCTTTCAGCCTATGGAATATATTTACATTCATGGTCAAGGATGACATCTCAGCGGCCTTTGATACCATTGACCATGGTATCATTCTGGAATGCTGAGGGAGTTAGGTATCGGGGGCACTGCACTGTAGTGGATCAGGTCCTACCTCTTGAGCAGATTCCAGATGGTGAAGCTTGGGGACAGCTATTCGACCAAGAGGGAGCTCAGATCGGGCATCCCTCAAGGTGCGATTCTGTCCCCAATGCTGTTTAACATTTACATGAAGCCGCTGGGTGAGAGCATCCGAAGACATGGGGCATGGTGTTATCAGTATGCTGATGGCACCCAAGTATGTTTCTCTATGTCTCCAACTGCTGCAGTGACTAAGGATGGCATCTCTCCTCTGAATGCTTGTCTTGAGTCGGTAATGGGCTGGATGAGGGAAAACAAACTCAAGCTGAAGAGAAAACGGAGGTACTTGTGATAGGAACCTTAAGTCCAGGGAAGGAAATTTATCAACCTTCCCCTAAAGGACTGTGTTTGCAGTTTGGGAGTAATCTTGGACTCATCCTTGCAGTTGTCATCTCAAGTAGATGCGACGACCAGGAGTGCCTACTATCAACTTCGGTTGATACGCCAACTGCGTCCCTACCTGGACTGAAAGGACCTTGAAACAGTGGTACAAGCACTGGTAATTTCTCATCTTGATTTCTGTAATGCCCTCTACATGGGGCTAACTTTGTGCCAAGTTCGGAAGCTTCAACTGATCCAAAATATGGCAGCCAGATATAGTCACTGCCTCTTCCAGGTTTGACCATATAACACCTGTGTTAAAATCTCTTCACTGGCTGCCGATCAGCTTCCGGGTGCAGTACAAGGGGTTGGTTATTACCTTTAAAGCCCTACATGACTGGGGCCCAAGTTACTTGTGGGAATGCCTCTCCCTATATAATCCACCCTGCACACTCAGAACATCTGGGAAGCAGTTATTGGAGTTACGAACAACTAGACTAGTAATAACTTCCCAAAAAACTTTTCACAGTTGCTGCCTCAAAATTGTGGAATAGCCTCCCGGAAGAGAGCCTTCTCATTACCTCCTTGGATGCTTTCAAGAGGACAATTAAGATGGATCTCTTCCGGCGGGCATACCCACCTGATCTCTTATAAGAGATAACTGCTCCACTCCTCTGACTATGATTGTTTTGTAATCCATTATTGCCAGAGTTGGTTTTTTAACTAAAATTAATATTGTTGTTGTGTTTTATTGATTGTTTTCTGTATGTATTTTAGGTTGTAATCTAGCCTCGATCCAACTGGGAGAGGCGGGAAATATAAATAAACTATTTATTATTATAATTATAATGTAAAAGTAAAGTATGTTATTTTTCTACTTTGTTGACTTTGAAGACTATCTTCAGTTGTTTCCCAGGTTGTGTGAGAAGGTGATAGAACCTATTAGTGGAGGCACTGAGATTGTGGAGCCTGTCAGTACTGTACAGCTGTAAATTAATGCTCTCAGGATGGAGACCATCAGCTCTCCTTGGTGGCAGAGCTTTTAATTCAAGAAAGTAATGCTATGCTTGTAATCCTTTCAACAGTCATTGGAAGTGATAAAAGACTGAAAGGCAAACCTCTGGATCTGTAGAATTTACAAAATGGTCAATTACTTAAAGCATGGAATTTATTTCAAGCACTTGAGTACGTGCCATTCAAGGCAAAGTGATAACATGAAATATTTGAAACTGTTTAGATCTAGAAAATTCTGCCTGTACAAGGGGAATACTTAGCTGACTCTGGATGACCCTTGCAACTAAAGTAATGTAAATGATGTAAATGATTTGATAAAGCAATATTGATATTAGTGGCAAAAGAAGAAATGAGTGGATTTTATTTATTATTATTTATTTATATCCTGCCCTTCTCCCAGGGCTGGATCTCAGGGTGGCTTACAACATTAAAAAACACCATACAGTTTAAAACATACCAAAATAGTATATTAAAATAGAATTAAATTGCTACAATAATTAAAATAAATTCAATACTAAAATCAAGTAAAAAAAGATTAAAATGTTTAAAATACATTAAAACAATATAACAACACCTTATCACACCTAAAACCTTTCTGTTTTAAAAGCCCATCTAAACAAGTAGGACTTAGAATGCCGGCGGAAGGATAACAAAGAAGGGGCCATTCTGGCCTCCCTTGGCACGGAGTTCCAGAGCCTAAGGGCAACCACGGAAAAGACCCTCTCTCGTGTCCCCACCAACGATGGTTGTGATGGTGGTGGGATGGAGAGAAGGGCCTCCCCTGAGGATCTCAGCGCCCAGGCCAGCTCATATACGGAGATACAGTCTGCCAAATAGCCTGGACATGACCCATATAGAGCTTTATAGGTCATCATCAGAACTTTAAATTGTGCCCGAAAACAGACTGGCAGCTAGTGGAGCTGTTTCAGCTGGGTTGTTGTGTGATGTCTGTAACCTGTCCCTGTTAGCAGCCTGGCTGCAGCTCTTTGAACCAGCTGAAGTTTCTGAACGCTCTTCAAAGACAGCTCCATGTAGAGTGCATTACAGTAGCCCAAATGTGATGTAACCAAGGCACGTACCACTGAGGCCAGATCTGGTGTCTCAAGGAACGGGCACAGTTGGAGCACAAGTTTTAAATGTGCAAAAGCACTCCTGGTCACCACAGAGACCCGGGCCTCCAGGTTCAAAGCTGAGTCCAGGAGTACCCCCAAACTGTGAATCTTCAGGGGGAGTATGACCCCATCTAACACAGGCTGGACCCCTATTCCCTGATCTGCCTTTTGACTGACCAAGAGCACCTCTGTCTTATCTGGAATAAGTTTCAACTTCTTTGCTCTCATCCAGTCAATTACTGATGACAGACATTGATTTAGGACAAGGACAGCCTCCTTGGATTGGGGTGGAAATTTCCCTCATTTCAGAGGTTTGGCATACATAGCTTTATCTTAAAATAAATTTATGTGTATGGCTCAGAGAGTAAAATTAAGACAAAAATTGTTGGACATACAACAAAAGCTCAAGCAGAATTATACGAGGAATAAGGTAGATGGAGGAATGAGATAGATGGTGGTAACATGGAAATACAGGTGTAATTTGGAAGACAATTTTTATGTTACAGCTAACCTGCATTTGAAACCCCTCCTGATTTATATTAGGATTTCTGTCGCTGAGTCATGGCAGACAGAAGACCAGAGAAGTCATGTGAACAAGCATGTGAATCCCTCAGGCAGCAGGATTACGAGGTGGCGGTGAAGCACTGCACGGAGGCCCTTTTTTCCCTCAGCCAGTACCCTCCCACTCATTTCCCAGAAGCATGTCAGGCTGAAATCGACCGCATCAAAATAGAGAGTCTTCTCTATAGAATTGCTTCTTCTTTACAACTCGTGAGTGTGATGTTTACAATGGAATCAAGTGAAAATAATTTATTTTTATTGTATGGATAAAAAATGGTAATCTAGTGATCTTCTCGACATCACACTAGTATATAATTCTGAGTTAGCATCTGATGGCAGGAGACTGTGTACGTCTGATACAAAATTAATTTCAAGAATGCTTGCACAGAACAACTTGCATGATTTGCTCCAAGTATATGTTAGATCTGAACTAACAATAGAGGAAAATATTTTACACATCTAGTGCCTATCTAGTAAATTAAACATTTGGAAAAACATTGTCCTTTACAAGTTAGTCTCAGAATAAAATCATAAATTTAGATTTTTTTCAGAAAATAGAGCCATGGTGTAAAATGGATTTTAAGATCTATAACAAAAAGAGTACAGTATATACTCATGTATAAGTCTAGACATTTTAGTCAAAAAATTGACCTTAAAAAATTAAGTTGATCTATCCATGCTTCAATGTAAATACAGTAGAGTCTCGTTAATCCGACCTTCGTTGATCCGACGTTCTGGTTTATCCGACGTCGGACTGGTTGGTAGGTGTGGCTTTGAGCCCTGAGCATGCCCCCAGCACCAGGCCCCAAGCGAGGCGGCAGGCGCGGAGTACCAGGTGGCAGCGGCCCTGAGTGCCACCCCCACTAGGCCGCAGGTGCGGAGGCGGCAGTGGCCCCGAGTGCCACCCCCACCAGGGCGCAGGCCCCGACCGCCCCGAGCGCCACCACCACCACCAGGCCGCAAGCTGTAAGGCTTTTCCTATGACCCTCCGGATTATCCGACTTTTTCAACTATCCGACCTATGGGACCGCCAGTTTACATCAGATAATCGAGACTCTACTGTATAGTATCTTATTAACAAGAGAACCATTCCCTGGTGAAAGGCAAGAGTGCAATCTGTCCTGGAAGCACTGACCTCCCTCTACTCTCTCTTCCATCCAGGCTTTTCCTTTGCTTCTTCATTTAGATCCTTTGTTGCATGTCCCTAAGTTTTACCCTTGACTTATCCAAGGGCCATATCAAAATCCATAATTTTGCCCCCAAAACCTGCCCTCGACTTATACATGAGGTCACCTTATAGTTGAGTATATACAGTAATTGGGGAGTGTTTTGCTAAATATTTACTTGGTGAGATATTCTTCAGAGACATACTATATATATTTAACTAAATACTTGAAAAGATGATTGAGCAATAGTATTTGTTAAAGATGTAAGGATAATGCAAAATTCTTAATGCAGATTTTATGCCAGAATTTGATTTGAATCAGTGGCAAGAAATGCACCCATATTGTCAAAATTCTTTGTTTGTAGTAGAGTTCCCAGAATCTTATATCTAGCCATGGGATTTTGGGAATTGTGGTCACAATGGATAACTTTCTGAGTTCTGAATTTAACTCATTAGTAAAGTTACATTGCTGCAGAGTGATGTAATGTGCATAGTAGTCTGATAAAAATGTGAAGCCATGCTGATTTTCAAGTAACACATTTTGAGTATTGTGGATCTACTCATACGCATATCTTTGTTTCTAAAATGTACTAGCATTTTTTAACTGAGTAAAATCAGGCTTCTGTTTTTATTTTTGATCTAGACAGGTGAAATGTGCAACAAATTAGTAGTGTAGAGCACACTGTACCAATTGTGCCTTCCCCTGAAAAATTCAGCTCAGTTCCCTGTGACACTCTTTCCACATTGGGTAGTCAGTTACCATACTTAGACCTTTTTGGACATTTGGATCTATTGTTGTTTTACTCCTTCCACTCCCAAGATTCTTGTATTGGTAAATCATTTATTTATTTACTTATTTCATTTGTATGCCGTCTAAGGCGGCTGTCTTGAAAGTCCTTCAACCATGCAAATACTTCCCTCTTGTTTGTGAAAGCTACAGTTTTGTCTTCATAAGGATCCATGCTTGGAGAATGAATTCACTATTAGTAAATGGGATTAAACCTGTAGTTTAATTATCTTCTATAATCTTGTGCATGGGAAGGTATGTATTTCAAGTCCCATTGAAATCAGTGAAGTTTACAAACAGTTGACTGTATTTAGGATTACTGTTACTTTATTGTTGAATATATCACATTTTCTATTCTTTCAGCATAATTTCTGTTTAAGCACATAAGAAGCAGAGATTTTCTTACAGTGGCTGTTACGTCTAACCATCACTTTTTTTTCTTTCTGCAGAAGAACTATGGGAAGGCAGATGAAGACTGTAGGCATGGTATGCAGATTTATTATTTAATAAATTTGTAGCAATATGACAGCTCTTTGAAATTCTGAAAACACTCATTCAGTATATCACTTGATTTCATGACTGGAGGATATTGGTCGTTCCAAGGAGATTCTGCTATTTGCCATCTTATTGTGCTTCAAGAGTAAATAGTATTACTGTTAATTCAATCCAGATATTACAATTGAATTTACGTATATATTTAGAAACATTATCCTCTTTACTATGTAGTGTAGTGCAGTTCTTTATTACTAGTTTCTGTCACTGGGAAATCATGTTAGAAGCATAAACAAGGGAGAAGAGGAGCCCCAACTAATTATCTGATTTGGGGCCCAGCAGTTGGGTCTAATCTGCATTTCTGGTGACTCTGCCATATGCCAAACTACTTGCCAAGTGTATTTTACAAAATTCTGATTTTGAAATGAATGGCCTCATTCATTTTGACAGGATTTCATTCAGAGATCCCAATTTCTGTTTAAATGATACACCAAGCAATTAAATTATAATTGGTAGATGAATTGACAACTAAAAAGGAAAGAACAAAGGCTTGACTTGGTGGGTAGCAATTTACAAAATATAAGCATAGCACACACCTCAATAACAAGCCTCCCTGCAAGTGATTACATGTTAAAAGCCTGCTTGAACGAATATGTCCTTGTCTACTAGTGAAATGAGAGCAGGGAGGAGACCAGTCTACTGTCCTGTGGAAGGTTCTCTCTCATGTCTTCACCAAGTAAGCCTTCAGTATTGGCGGAATTGAGAGAAAGCCTCACCCTGATGATTTTAAACCTCTGGTATGTTTGTATGAAAGGACACACTTTATTTTTTTCAGACCAAGCCATGGCACCCTACTATCTAGGTGCTCTATTTGTGCTTACATGATGCAAGGTCTGGGTTGATTCATAGTGTGAGTAGTTTACTGCTGGCAGCTTCCTGGAAGCATTTGGAACAGGGACAAGTTTGAAGCTCAGATTGTTGTTTGGCCTAAAACCATTTGGCTGTAGCCATTCTATTCCTTGCCAGCGTCCAAAGCTTCCCTTCTCACCTGTTTTGTTTCCTGCTGCTTGCTGTGGTTATTTGTTACCCTCTAGTTAATCTGATTAAGAATTCTCTGCCTTTAGTTCTCTGACTATTTTTTGTTTCAGTTACTTACTGCTGTGTTTGCAGTCAATCCCTCTTCTTTAGTTGAAATAAACACATCATATCTTACTTTACCTTTAACAGTTCTCCTTATTAACTTTTAACAAATAAGATAGTTCAGAAGTGAGTGAACAGTGTACCTTTTGGCAAGAAAGAAAGCAGAAGAAAAGAAGAAATGGAGATCAGTGAAAAAAAATTAACCCAACAGTTTGTAAGATGACATCTTATGCTGTAGAAGAGCCTTTTCCAATCTGACAGTTTCCAGATGTGTTGGACTCCCACATCTCCAGGCATCATAGCTGTGCTGTCTCTCTGGAGAAAATACTGGGTTCAGGAAAGACAACTTTAACAAAAGGAGTTCTTTTGAAAGAGCCAGTAACAACAACAACAACAATAATGATTTATTTCTATTCCACCTTTTTCCCATGGAATAAAAGCGGATTACAACAAGAACATTAGATACAAAAATAATCATACAGTAAACATAAGTCAGAATACAAAACATAAACCTAATGTCTAAAAAGCAAAGAATAGATAGATAGATAGATAGATAGATAGATAGAGAAATACAAAAAACCAAAATCCACAGTATCAACATAATAAATTAAAATATACCCTTACGTAGTTAATCTAACTAACAAATATCAAGTTTCCCCTAGCAGCAACAATATGCTCTCAAGATCAATGGTGATAACCTACATGCCATTGTCTGTCATTCTCATGCTCCACACTGGAAAACTAGCCTGTAAATAGACTTGTGGCATAATTTTGTGCATGTCTACCAAGAAATACACGTGGGACGTGGCTGCAAAGCAGTTAAGACACTGACTCTGACAATTGCTGGATCAGCAGGTCAGCAGTTCGATGCCCAAGCACTGCATGACGGAGCGCGCTCCTGTCACTAGTCCCATCTTCTGTCAACCTAGCAGTTTGAAAGCATGTGAAAGTGCAAATAAATAAATAGGTACCTCTTCGATGGAAGCTAACAGCATTCTGTGAAGTCATGCCGGCCACATGATCACAGAGTTG
This sequence comes from Sceloporus undulatus, assembly GCF_019175285.1. Taxonomy (NCBI): domain Eukaryota; kingdom Metazoa; phylum Chordata; class Lepidosauria; order Squamata; family Phrynosomatidae; genus Sceloporus; species Sceloporus undulatus. The sequence continues at coordinate 156,811,318 of NC_056523.1, read as the reverse complement.
TCTTTGATGATGCTGGCTCTTCAGCTTAGTAATGGAGATGAGCACAGTTGGAGACAACTAGACAACCTTGTCAAAGGGAAAAACTTTACCTTTACTATGAAATACGGTTCACTGAGTTCAATGGGACTTATAGTTGGGGAAATGTGCATAGTTTAATGCTATGTCTGCACAGTCAAGCATGTCGGGGTGGTTTGAATTAAACATTTGCTGTATTGTGACAAGTAACAGAGCCTGTTTTTGTTTGCAGTATTGGGAGAAGGACTGGACAGGGAACGTGACACTTTCCGTGCAGTGCTTTGCTGTATGCATCTTAAAGGGAAGCTGCAGGTTGTATCGAATGCTCTTTCTAAATCATTGATGGGTGAATCACTGGTAAGTCACAATTGCTTCTGCTTCTGGTTTTCAGTATTAATATACTTTCAGATAATAACAAGATGGCTGCCTGTGGAATCCTGACCTCTCAGAAATGTAAACAAATTATAATACTAAGATACTAGGGAAGGAGAAACATCAGTTCCAGCTTCATCCATAACTGAGGCAGCAGACTGACAGATATTTCATGTAAGAAATGTATGAATTTCAGAAATTGCTTATCTGCACTAAGTTGCCAGAAAATACCAAGCAATTTCTCTACTGGGCAGATTAACACAACAGATACATGCTTATTTTAGTTTGTATTACTGTGTTTTTCATATCTGAGGTTGAACGTTTATATACTGTAAACTTTATAGCACGTGAAGACATTACCTGAGTTAACTGCTGAGAGATGGCCTCCACTTCCACTTATTCCAGGTGACTTTGTCTTCCTGCAGCAACTGCTGCTGATGACAGTGGAATAAAGCTACAGATTCTTAGGTGTTATTTGCAATGGTCAGACTATCCATCTTTCTTAAAGAGTCTTTCAACATTTTTCTCCCTATTTCTTGGCCCTTTACTTCTTTTATTTTAAGTTTGACTACTAACCTAGTATGGTGGCCAAAGACTATAGAATGGTTGTACCCTTGAATTTCTTTTGGTCTGAGGCATATTAGAGAGTGGTGTCTCTACCTTCTCTCTGGCTCTTGAGATACAGGGACTTCCAGGGATGTTGCTTATATTCCTTAAGTAGCAGCAAATGCATTGATACAGGATTAATGGTTCAAACATGAAGCAAAGTATACGCTACCATCAAATAAATTCATGATACGAAAGCGTAAAGATAATTTGCTTTTTCAGATATGTAGCTGAACAAATTGGCTTAATTCTTTTTCAGCATGCAAGGCTAGGTTTTCAGGTTTTTGTATCAGAACTAATTTGGGGGATATGGTTCAGTACCTTGGATGGCTTTTTTAAAAAAGTCTAGACTAAAACTTGGAGTGGATGCACTTCATCTGGGTATGGAAGTGTTGACTGCCACTATTAAAATTTGCCTTAGCAGCTGATTCTCCAAAAGGTAAATCCATCACCTTGGTTCCACAGAAGACTCATTGTGCATTTCTGCTTGTGCAAGGCAGGTCTGCCAAATCTTCCATGTTTCATATATATAAAACGGTAAACGAACACTCATGTATTAGTAGCCATATAAATCATATTATAGAAACGCAAAACATTACAACCCATAAGTTTACCCTATATACATATATCCTCACCTCACAAACAAAAAAGAAAAACCAAACCAAAAACAACAAAACAGTAAATAATAATATAATAATAATATTTATTTGTATTCCACTTTTTCACAAAGGAATCAAAGCAGATTCCAACAGTATAAATAAAACATCAAATAGTTAAAAATTACAATTTAAGAACCCCAAAACCAACCCCTCTCCCCAATATTGACTTCCCATTTGCCAAGACGAACAGCATATCCCTTCATTCTTTTCCCCATTCCTTTCATATATAAACTTTCTGTATTCATTTACTTCATTTTTAACATCTTATAATTAAAACAGGAAGAAAAAAATCCACCCTTTCCTTATAACATAATCTCATTCTTAACCTATATAAAATCAGTTTTCATTAACACTGTAAATCACTAAGTACCCAATGAATATTCCAATGATACAAATTCAGTAAGCAGCTTGGCAAAAATGGCAGTGTCTTGGTGAACCACAATAAATCACCTTGCGAAGATTTTGCTGGGTTGATATTTCAAAACTGTAGATAACCAGGGTGGTAGTATATACCAAGTAATTGAAGCAGTGGTAGCATTGATATAAGGTGCATTACTATCTCTGGTAGCAAGATGGCTAGTTCCGAACTTTATGTGACCATTTCGACTCAAATGCCTTCTTCAGTAATGATATAACATTTCTATTCTGGATTATAGTGTATTGAATCATGGATTTTTTTACTTGTAAGATGAATATGGCCTAAAATATGGAAGCACGGAATAGCTTACTGGAATCATATCTTCTTAGTAGTCTGTAACCCCGCTTCGATCCTTGGGAGAGGCGGGGAAACACAAATTAATAATAATAATAATAATAATAATAATTATTATTATTATTATTATTATTATTATTAAACTATAATCCGGAAAAGAAATGTTGTATCATGTTTATGGAAACATGTTAGGATTGCACATGCATTCAGAATGTCTTTCTTGCCAAATAAAGGCAATTTGTTTGCTTTTAAACAAACAAGCTTCATTTATATACCGCTTCATACCGCCTAAGCAGTGTCTAAGCAGTTTACAACTGTAAGCTAATTTCCCCCCAACAATCTGGGTACTCATTTTAGCGACCTTAGAAGAATGCAAACCTGAGTTAAGCTTGGGCCCTTTTGCTGGTCTTGAACTCGCAACCTTATGGTTTTGAGTGAGAGGCTGCAGTACAGGCATTTAACCACTGCACCACCGGGGCTCCATGCGCCACCAGGGTTTATAGTATTTTTATATATAGTACTATAAAAGTGATATTAAATATACAAATACGTTGTCATTGCACATAAGCTTAAAGGATCTACTTACATCAGCTTGTAACATTAAACTGTGCTGAGCTAATGTTATCAGGAAGTAAGGTCCAATAGTACATGAATTGTAATATGTTTGCTATGTCAGTAGCAGTATAACTTGTACAAGTCTGCCCTGAAAGTTCTTTTATTTTAACCTCACTGACATGGATGAATTATCTGTCCATACCAGAAATGTTTCTTCTGTTATTAAATGGCAACTCATTTGGTCTATGGTTCACATTTGGTTGCACACTTGGTTGTGCCAAGTACAGCTTGTTTTTTGCAAGGCAAGAACAAGAGGGTGGATCATTCACGGTTAAGGTGTATATGAGCTCAAGGCTCACTCCCCTCATTCAAGGTTTACCAACTAATGCTAGCCCCAAATGTTAAGTTTTAAGCTGTCCTTGAGTGTTTCTGTTATCAGTTTTTCTAAAGTAATTTAGGAGACAGTTTCATGTCTGGGAGAAGTATTTTATTAGGAATAAAAGAAGAACCTCTTGAAAATTAAAGTGAAACTAAAGTGATAAGTCATAAATACAGTGCATAGAAATTTCTCACATTCTTAAACTGTAAGCATCTCTTGGTTTGTGATTAGAAAGTGATACCCAGAAAATTATACTCAGCTTGGATGCATGTCTGCATTTTTTAGTGTATTTCACCCTATTTTAAATTGTCTTATTGTGATACCGAATACATAAGATAAGCATGCAGCTAAATTCTGTGTTAAACAGAATACTGCTGAAGAGGGAACAGTGCCTCTCAAGACAGCAGTTTTATTAAATTTTCTGAAGAAAAGATAGGAAAAAGAACTTGCGTTTTTTATTTAACATAGCAGATGATAAACAGGCAGTGTGTGATAACACCCTTTCTTTGCAGAACGGGATGGTAACTAAAGATTTGACGAGGCTCAAAACCCTTCTTGTTGAGACAGAGGTAAGAATATGTATGGTACTGAGAGAAAGAAATGTTTCCTTGACATAGCCCTTCTTTATAGAGCACCAAGGCATTCTACAAGAGCAATTTTAAAATTCCAGTTTTTTTATACCATAGAAAGTTATTTAAAAAAAGTAATTGCTGTAGCTACAAGAATCAAACAATTAATTAGTCAGTGTTACTGATAGGTTTAAAAACACTGTTTTTATCACCTGTAACTAGAATACTTCCTTTTAGTTTCAAAAATTCCCATGTAAATGCAGCAGGAGGGATGAAATATAAGCTAGTTTTTGAAGTTTTTGTGATATTCCTTGGTCACCATTTAATGAGGCCAACCTCCCATTACTGTCAAAGGAACAAAAATGTGCCTTACACAGCAAAAATAATAAAATAATCTCCAAAGTTACAGTCATAATGTAAGTTAGTTGTACTCTTTTTAATTGGAAAAAGGAACTACAAGTAACTCACACTGTGTAACTTCTAACAACTTACTTCAAAGGTGCAGTAAAAATAATATAGACTATAGCAAAAACCTAATCTTTTTAATAAACAAGCTAAAAATGGTTGATCTCCTTTTTGATTGGAAACAAGTGAACTTCTACATCAAACAGTGTTCCTTTTTATTTTTGAACTCTGTTCCAATCACAGTTAGGGAGCAAGCCATAGCTTAGTTCTGGCTTGTTTGGAATAACCATAGTAGAATTTAACCAGAATTCCACTATTTTCAGGTAAAATGGGGGGGGGGACTCTGACTAGTTTAAAAGTAGATGTGAAAGCTTCCTATACAGTGGACCCTTCCCATCCATGTGGGACTCCCGCACCATGGGGAAAATTCCAGATACTCAATCCCTATATTATTCAGTAGGTGGTGATGTGTGCACATCTGTGTCCGTGAGCACATATCATTATTGAATAACGAAAGCTCTTATGAAATCTGCAAATACTCCAATCCATGGATAGCTAGCCCGCCGATGTGGCTGGCACACTGTATAGTCCTTATGGTTGTTGGTTCTTGCTCATTATATGAACAAATAGCCTTGTTCATATAATGCTGAATCATACTTGAGCATTACATCAAAAAGACCCAGTAAGTCATGCTGCCAAATTTTGTCTATCATTATTTAGAAGTAGATTCCACTGAATCCTGTGTGCTTTAATCTTAAAGAATTGCAACCTTATGTGTGTGTCATGGTTTTTAACTTTTGACTGAAGTAGACTGAGATTCAAAAAGGCCCATGTGTATAAATGAACTGTTTCTATATACAGTAGGGTTGATTTTTTCCTTTTTGTTATAACCCTTCATCCTGGTGCTCCATTCCCCACATTGTAAATGCTACTCTAGAGACTTTCCAGATCATAAGAAGTGGGATTTCGTGGGAAGGATATAACACAAAATGAAATGCAAAATTCCTAGAATATTCTTTGAATTCTCAATCAAATTTAAAATAAATAAATATCAGTTTAACTCTAGCAGACATTATTATTTGAATTAATTTCCCACTATGTAAACCTGATTCTAAGTTATGATTATCTTTGGTGGACCTGCACCTGGCACCTTATTTATTTGTTTTTTTAATTTAATATCTGGCCTCATTACATGAGAATTAAGGCGGCTTACAACAAGATTAAAACAAGAAAAAAAGCGATTATAAAAAGTTAAAACATAATTTAAAAAGCTGTCATGTTAGAAGACTATTAATTTAAAAGTATAAATTCATTTTAAAACATAACAATAATGCTTCTGTTTTCTGAAAATGAACGGTTGGTAATTAGGGAATGTATTTGGTTCTCCCCCTCCCCCCCACCTCCAGAATGTGCTTGCCAAGCAGGTTATCTGGCATCTACCCTTACAGTGTTTTTGGTATAGGTAAAGTCTTTCATTTCCTAAAGGCTAAACAAGATTTTTAAAATTTTTTGTCACTGATGCTTTTTACAGTTCATTAGTTGTCACAGATTTTATTTAATTTTTTTTTTTAAAAACTTGGCTGCAGTGCCAAAGAAGGAAGATATACATTCTTAAAGTAAAGTTAAAATTTGACACATATTGCTTTAAAAATGTTAATTTGCCCCATTATATTACATTTATTGAAACTTGTTTTATACTCTTGTGTTGAATGTTGTGCAAATGATGTGCTTTATAACTGCAGGCAGCAGTCGCTAAAGTACCCTCCGTATACCATGGTGAAGAGTTGGAAGAAGGTAAATTAAGCACAGAGATTAAAAATAGATTTTTAAAAACATTTTGAATGAAGGTTTTTAGATGCTTTACAGGAGAAGGCAAAGCCATGTTTCACTCATAATTGGAAGTCAGAAGAACACAAAACAATAGCAATAGTAATAGCAAGTACATTTCTATACCACTTACCAATGAACTAGTACACTCTAAGAAATAGTTTACAATGTGTAAGCCAGTTGCCCCCAGCAAGCTGGGTATTAATTTTACGGACCTACCAAAAAATGGAAGGCTGAGTTGACCTTGAAGCCCTCCTCTAGGATCGAACTTAGAGTGTTGTGGCTGCAGTACCAGCATTTAACTACTGCGCCACCAGGGCTCCTGTTGATTAATTAACAGTGATGATTATGGCTAAGAAGGAAGTTATGGTGCAAGGCGTTCTGCATTTTGAGAAGTACCAGTGGTAGGTTGGCAGACATCCACCGTACCTCATCCTCCTTGCAGCCCTCTATAAAGCTTCTCCTATTCGTTCATCTTTTTCAGAGGAACAGGGTGTAGAAGGAAGTGGGATATGGTGTACCAGAGAATCAGATGGAATCAACTTTTGTGAGAGGTACCCTGCCCCCAAGAGAAGCTATATGGAGTGGTGTTGAGGAACAGGGGTTGGTAAAGTTATCTTCCACAGGTCCCAATTTCTCAGGACCCAGTTAATGAAGGTGTTACCATGGAATCAGCCACTTGCTATTTGTGGGAAATGACAGGGTGTGCTAATTACTTGTTTGTTCATCTGTACTTACCTAACAGTGTGCACTCTACTTTCCATTACAAAATAAAGTCAGAACTTCTTATTAAAATATATATATAAAATACAATAAAAGTGGCTCAACTAACTAATATTTTGTTGACATTCAAGAGCATCTGAGTCTTTTGTGAGATAAATTTCACTAATGTAGTACCTTAATAATAAATGTTTATTTTTGATGGAGAATGTGAGGGTGTCCAGATGTTCTGGTCTACAACTCCCACCATACCTTAGCACTGTCAAGATAGGGCTGATGGGAGTTACAGCCCAACAACATCTGGAGGATTACACATTCCCTACAAATCTACCAAATGCCATAAAATAGATTTTTTTAGCATAACATCTTTGTTGCTGATAGAAAACAGGTGTGCAATTTTAATATTCCTTTTAATTCTCCAACCTTCAGTTGGAAGTCTTCATTACTTGAACTGTTCTTTCTTAAAAAAACAGAGGGCTGCATTTAATTTGTTTATTCTGTTCATGGAAGAACTTCTCCGAGCACAGTTTTCCTTCTATGAACAGCAACTCCTTCTATTCATAGTGTATTTGCCTTGAATCCAAACCAGAGATTGGCTCATTGGAAGGTACTAGCATTTTAGCTACTGTGCAATCTTCCTTGTATTGTATGTAGTTTCTGATAAGTATGACAAAATGTAATCAAGTGGTCCTAACACTTGCTAAATTTAGACGCCCCTTCTGAGTAACTTTGCACTAGATCCCACTTGACATGTTGCTGTTGAGGCAAGAGATCAGGCTACCTATTTGGCTTTATTCAACACAAAATATATGCTTGCTATTAGGAATTATAGAATAGTGACAATCAGAAAAATAACTTTATAATTACCTGACAGGAGCTCAGGATGGTTGGCAGTTTCGCCCCCCCACCCAGGGGAGTCACAAGTAGTGAAGAGTACACGTTATGCAAAAGGTAAAGTACTATATTTTCTTTATTTCTCAGTGTTGATTGGTATATTCAAATAATGTGTGTGTGTGTGTGTGTGAGAGAGAGAGAGAGAGAGAGAGAGAGAGTGTAGGAGGGAGGGAAGGAGAGAACAGAGATACATAGAAGTGGAGAACATGAGTGCTCTGTCTGAAAATGTCTAAAAGAAAATTGTCACGAACTATCAGTTTGAATTACTGAAATATCAAGAGATTTTTAAATTATTAGCTCAAGTCCTGCCATTTTTAAAACCTTGCTAATGTGTATTGTATATTATAAAATTAATCCAGGATTGGGAATTATGCAGATGTTGTTGGACTGCATCTCTCAAAATCCCTAGCTAGTATAACTGATGGTGAAGAAAGCTGGAAGTTTCAGCCCAATAACATCTTGCAGGCTACATGATTCTTATCTTCCTTTAAACTATAGTAATTTAAAACTCACACATTAGAAAATTCACTCCCACAGAGTATATATTGATGCAGATATCACTCTTGACATGATAGTATAAAAATACTTTCTGTTCCTACAGAAGGTGTCTGCATCAAAAGTACATGACTTGATTTCAACATGATTTGTTTTAATAGAGAGGCTTTTGCAAGAGTGATCCCTGATTATTGTCAATAATGCCTTCTTGCTGTAACCCTCAGTACCACATCCCATATTGTTGCAGGGGAACTATGAAATATGCTATTCTGGTTGGAACTAGCAAATGAATTCATGCCTGAATGTACATCTTTTCTCAAAAGCACCCCAAAAGTTTCAAAAGCAAACAAACCTAATACGCCATTCTTTAAACTAGTAACAGGCTAACTTAAAAAGCAATCTCTGTAATATGATCCAGTCTACAGCCAGAGCAGAGATTTAAAGATACAGTCGGTCCTCCTTATCCACAGATTTTTTATCCACGGATTCAAGCATCTGTGGCTTGAAAATATTCCAAATAAGGATAAATTCCAAATAGCAAAGCTTGATTTTTCATAAGGGACACCATTTTGTACTGCCATTATATTTATGCCTTATCCACAGATTTTGTTATCCACGGAGGATCCTGGAACCAAACCCCAGCAGATAACAAGGTCCCACTGTAGTTATAATATGCTTGGGTATAATTTGATTTTTTGTGTTGGCGGACTGTTTGTGGATTGTAAAAAGGGCACAGAACCTGGCATTTAGCCACTTGTATTTGCAAGGGAGTCAGCATGGTGTAGTGTTTGAATGTTGGGTTAGGACTCTGGGAGATCAGGGTTCGAATTCTTGCTTGGTTTTGGATACCCACTGGGTGAAATTGGGCAAATCAGCCTCTCTCTCTCAGAGGAGGGCAAAGACAAAATCCCTCTGAACAAATCTTGTCAAGAAAACCATGTGATAGGGTTATCATAAATTAGAAATGAATTGAAGGCACGCATCAACAACATCCTTTGCAGCATCCAAAGATTTGAGCTGTTATTAAAAATGGAAGAAATTTGTTTTCTTACACTTAGTGCTGTTAGGCATGTGCTTAGCTTGTTGAAAAAACTGAAAATAGGATGACTGAAATGACTGAATATATGCTTACATTGATTCAGTTATCAAAGCAGTTTTAAAATCTGTTCTTTCTTCATTTTTATAAATTATTTGCTAATACTTTCAGATTTCATGATTTTGTTAGGTGTGTACTTTCAGATCAAGTTTTGGATAGATTCTTGTTACCCATTCAGTCTGCTGCAAGACTAATTTTCCACAAAAGACTTCTATTGGTAAGAATGGTGAGTCAATATGATTTAGTGGGTCAGCTCTAATTGAGACTAAGGGCCGGTAGACACCGACATGAAAAGCTGGCTTCCAACTGGCTTGGGGGTGTGGTGTATGCATGACGCACACCCACAAGACGTCCAGAAGTCAGCTTCATGCCACCCAGCTGCCTGGATGGCAGCCAGATTCAGGGCACTCCTGAAGCACAGCATTTACACACCACATGCTGCAAGAACGCCATAAAACAGGACGGGAAAAGCTGGCTTTTTGCTGGCTTGAAAAGGAGTGGCATTTTGCTTCTTCTTCTTTGGCTGGCAAAAAGGTGGATTGGGGCTTTGGCGTGCAGTTGCTGCTATCCCAACCCGGCTCTCTCAGGGGAGGCTTCAAGTCGCCCCTGTGGGGTGATCTGTTTCACCCCTAAGTTTCAGGCCAAGATGAATGGGTGTCTGTTAGTGCTGTTAAGAATTTCAACACTATTTGTCCAGTGTTAATAGATACTTTTAATTTGTGCAACCTGATGATTTGGACAGGATTCTTAGAGAGGAGAGAGCCATCGCCTGTGTATTAGACCCTTCTTCTTCTTGGCTTATCAAACAGGCCAGAGGGAGAGTGGGTGAGTGAGTGAAAGGGTAGTCTGTGCCTCCCTACAACAGGCCAGCATTCCAATTTGCCTAAAGGAAGCAGTTGTGGGCCTTTGTTGAAAAAGCCATCCTTGAATCCTGTTATTATGGATAATTATCAGCCAGCATCTAGGCTACCATTTTTGGGCAAGGTATTGGAATATGTGGTGGCTTCCCAATTCTGGGCACAATTGAGTGCTGATTATGACCTATAAAGCTCTATATGGTTCAGGTCCACAGTATTTCGCAGATCGTATCTCCCCGTATGACTGACACAGACTCAGATCATCAGGAGAGGCTCTTCACTTCATCCCATCACTGTCACAAGTACGGTTGATTGGGATACGAGAGAGGGGCTTCTTGGTGGCTGCTCCTAGACTCTGGAATTCCTTTCCCAGGGAGGCCAGAATGCGCCCCTCCTTGTTGTCCTTCAGTTGGCAGGCTAAGACATTTTTATTCAGAAAGGCTTTTAAAACAGAAAGTCTTTCAAGAACAGGCTGGAGGTGTTGTACTGTTTTTAGGTGCTTTTGTCTTTTTAAACTGCACTTTATTCTTTTAATGAGCGATGTGTTTTAATACTATAATTCTATTTTAATGCTCACTTTTGTATGTTTTTAATTGTATTGTTCTTTTAAATTGTGAGCTGTTTTGAATTCCAATTTTGGAAAAAAGACGCGATATAAATAAATATAATAAAGATAACAACAATAACAGCATTAGAAAGATTGTAACACTAACTCCGATCATGTCAAATTACAAAGTCCAATGATTATTCAATAGGAATATCCTTAACATTTCTATTGAAATCGATGTGTTTGGCTAGGTGGTTTGCCATTTATGTTTCTACTATGTTTGTGTTAATAGAAAACTTGAAAGCCTTTAATTTTTTTATTTTATTTTGCACCTTTCCTTGACAACCTCTCTGAGGGCAAGCCCAATCATTCTGACTGCCTTTTGACCCCACAGGAGGACTGCTTTCCAGCAGCATTATCATGGGCATAGAATTCTAATATGTTTTACTGCAGCCTTGATTTACTGTAAAAGTACTTTGCTTCATCCTTGTCTTCAGTGAAAATTAAAGTTTGAAACTAGAAATTTCATCATTATCTCTGTATTTTCAATACAATTTTTGTTATTGTTGTGTGCATTCAAGTCATTTCTGATTTATGGTGACCCAAAGGCAACCCTATCATGGGGTTTTCTTGGCAAGTTTCTTCAGAGGGTTTGCCATTGCCGTCCTCTGAGGCTGGAAAATGTGAATTGATCAAGGTCAGCCAGTGAGTTTACATTTGAACCCTGGTCTCCAGAATCATAGTCCAATGCTCAAACGTCTATGCAGTGCTGGCAAATATTCCATCTTAAATTGAGGTTGTCCATAATTTTGCATTTTCTCCCTGCTGTGCTTGGTTAAAACACCCCATTGCACAAGCAGTTCTTTATCTTCCAAGCTCCCACAAAGTGTATGCTAATTTCTTGTTACATAAACAAGTCACCACAAACAGAAACACAAAGTGGGGGCAGAAACATTAACTCCTTTTTAGTTGTGCAGGAAAACAGTATATCTGAGTGACTAGTTCAGGGTTAAGGCAGACATGCTTTTAGGAGACTGAGAAGGAAGGAAGGAAGGAAGGAAGGAAGGAAGGAAAGAAAAAATGAATGAATAAAAGGATACTGGAACCTCTTTCACATCACAGAATTATAATACTTTGATGCCACTTTAAACTGTCACACCTCCATCTGATGAAATTCTGGGATTTGTAGTTTTAGGAGGGATTTAGAAATCTAGTACCTCCCTAAACGACAAGTCCCAGGACTCCAAAAGATGCAGCCATTGCAATTGAAGTGGTGTCAAAGTGCTGTAACAGTGTGAAAGGGCCTAAAGGAAGGCGGAAGGAAGGAAAACAAGAGAGCAAGCAGTGCTTCTGTCACCAGCATGGCTCCCTGGCCCACGTCATGGTGGTGGCAGTATCCAGTCAATGGGATTCACTTCTGGAGTTTATGTTGGCTAAGGTGGATTGCCTGATGCGGGCTGCTTCCCTTAGCTTGCCCCACCAATTCATAGTGAGCTTTATGTCTCCTCCATGCCCTCCACTCACATGTTCAAGGGCATCAAGGCTGTGAATAGATCTGTACCAGTTGCTTTTGTGTCAGGGTGACTCCACACAGAGTTGGTTACTTCCAAAATGCCTGGCTGAAGAGTTGGAAGTTCAGAAGTAGCTCCTACTTTGGAGAGATGTGCAACACTGTGTTCCCACATAATTGTTTGTGGGACTTAGCACACAGCTAGCCTAATCAACATGGGGTGGGGGGGAGACAGACTGGCAAAATTGTAACTCAAAGCAGATTGAAATCACCCCTTCTGAAGATGGATTGGGGCCGTAGCAAACGCATGCTGTGGCCCCAATCCACCTGAAAAAGACGTGGATAAGATCCGCACCTTTTGTTACCAGGGAAAAGCCGATGTTCCCGGGCCTGCCGCAGCCCCGTCACAGCTTCATGATGCTCTGGCAGTGTGAGGTGTTTAAGTGCCATGCTACCGGAGTGTCATGAACTCATCCATGTTTGGGCAGCCAGGACGCTTCAAGCTGGCTTCTCGGTGTTATTGCAACATATGGCATCTAAACACCGCATGCCGATGATGCCTGGAAGTGGGCTTATTTCACCCGTCTGTTCAGACTCTGAGTTCCTGTTAAATGTAACAGGTTAGTTTCTGGTGGTGGCTGTAACTGATAGTGTTGCATTCTTTAATAGATCAAAATATTTATTGATTTCAGTTGGGTATAGTACTATCATCTGTAAATAAATGTTGTTCTTGGTAGTCTCTGTGAATTACAAATGGGTTATCCTGCACCTTCACAGTTCATATTTGGAATCTTCTGTTGCTATTACATAAGTGTTTGGGCAATAGCCCTGCCCACTCTCCCAGTGACCTACCACTTGCTTCCCACATAAGCCCTCAGTTTTTCTCTGTTTGCCACTACCACAGCATCTAAAGAATGCTTCAGAGTTTAATTATCCTGTCAGACTTTGATTTCTGTGTTTGACATGGTCTGTCTTGCACTTTGGTGATCATTTCTTCATTCTCCATTTGCCACAGTTACTTTAAAATAAGTGATTTCTGGTGAGATACTGGATACTGGATACTACTTGCCTTGCGTTTTGTTCTTACATAGGTCGATTGTAACACAGTTGTGATGTTAACAGCTCTGCTGTATGAGCAAAGCCTATCGGAAGTTTCTTAGGTGGTTGGGAAACAGCCTAATCCAACACAGATCATTGGCTTCTTGTTCCTCTAGCTATCTAGACCTCTAACCAATTAAAAGTCCATGGTGTGGAAACCCTGTCTCTGTCTGGTTTCCTTTTCTGGTGTCTGATAGCGGTATCATTGCTGATCTCAGAGACTGTTCACTTAATTGTCTTACACCAATAAGTGGATTGGGTTCTCAGAATGCGTTTGGCTTCAGAAGATCTCTCCAACATTGCCACAGCCAGTCATGTATTGGACCTTTTGGTGACCTTATCCAGTTGTTGTCCCAGTCTTAAGTTAAGCATCTCTTTTCAGCCATATCACGGCATTTCCGATGACTTGGCGAGTCGTCTTATTTATTAAATCCAAGGGTCAGCAGTTATTGAATTGTTGCAGGGTTTTACACCCTCCTAGAATGGGTACGTTTCTTTTAATGGTCCAAGGAATGCTTGAAGGCAGTTGCTTCTGCTTCCAGATTTCTTTTAGTGGTCCAATAAGCATTTGAAGGCAATAGCTTCTTCTCCCTTCTAATTATGCACCTGGTGGATCACCTGTCAGTTGGCGATTGCCATTACCAGCAGAGCTGCTATACACTTTGCAAGGCGATCAACCTCACCTTTGTTAGGCCAGATATTCCTTCGTATTGATGGTCCTGTCCTATCTCTTATCTGTCTCAGACAGGGCATTTTCTCTTCCAGTATTCTTGTATAACTGCCTGGATGTTCATAGGATGCTAACCTCCAGAGTTATTTCCTCTTTCACTCACCTGCTAAGTAGGGACAGCTTGCGTCTCCGCAGCTTCTCTATAAGTGGATTGCAGCAACTTTCTGTATGGCATATGAGGTAGTAGGCAAGCTGCCTCCCCCCCCCCCCCGGTGAGAAGTCTTTCAACTAAAGTGATTGTAGCCTCAACTACGTTCCTGAATGGGATTCCTCTGCATGACATCTGCAGAATTGCCACCTGTTCAGACTGCTCACTTTTGTATTTCATTATTCCTCTGAACTCAGGGTCACAGGTGGAGGCTGTGTTTGGGAGGGCTGTGCTTTTCTCTTGTGTGACATAACACTCCCTTCTCCTATGATTAATAGTTTTCTAGTTTTCCATTTGTGTAATTCACAGAGATCACAAGGAAAGACAGGTGGCTTAATTAACTGATTTTCTTTGAGTGTTCATCTTTGAAATCACACAACCCTGCCCATCCTCCCCTCATTGTTTCCTGCCTTCCCTTAGTTTCTGGGCTGCTTATTTGGCATCCAAGAGTGGGAAGCGAGCTGGAGAGGGGGCGGTGCTACTACAAAAACATTTATGTAATACCTCTAGAAGTTTCTGAATGTGCACTATGCAGGTGTAGGATAACTCATTTGTGTGATTTCATAGATGACCACTCCAAGAATTACAGTTACAAGTAAGTAGCCTGTCCATTTGTGTTGAGGGCTTTGCTGGATAAAACATTTTTATTATTCAAGTAGGTACATTTAAAATGCCTTTGCAAGCAATGAATTTTCTGTTTTATTTAAGAAATAGTTTTTATTTAATACTTTTTAAATGCATTTGGTGAATTAGCAGTGCTGTGGCATGTCCAGGATTACTTTAGTTCAGAAAGATTCAGTAGTGAACCAGAAAACTTTATTCAGAAGCCAAAGATGAATCCAGCAGATGTATGTGGTCAGGACTGAAAGACCAGCATTAACACAGAATAATTAAAGCATACCGTAATTCAAAATTTTATTGGGCTGACACCTCATTTGTCTACAAATCAAACAGGCTTACTATCCCCTTTTCCCATGGTCACCCCTCCTTTTATCCATATTATCTGTTTTCATGCAACCAACCTTGAAACTAGTTTTTTGTGGGTTTTTCGGGCTATGTGGCCATATTCTAGCAGAGTTTCTTTCTGATGTTTCACCAGCATCTGTGGCTGGCATCTTCAGAGAATGCTTTGCCTGGAAAAATTGGGTTTATATATACTATGTGAGCCTGGGAATGCAGGAGTGATTTGCCTGTGTATTGTTCTGTGTTGATGGCTGGCCTCAGGCTGGGAGGCTAATGCAAAAGAGGATTAATGTCTGCTAATTGGTGATCATTATCTGCTGGGAAAGCCACTGATTCTGAATGGTTTCCCATTTGCATTTGCTGAGTCCTTATTTTGCTATTCCTCAGGACTGGTAGCCAAATTTTGTTCATGTTAAGGGTTTCTTCTTTCCGGTTGAAATTGTCCAGGTGTTTGTGGATTTCAATGGCTTCCCTGTGCATCCTGACATGGTAGTGGTTGGCATGGTCCAGAACTTCCGTGTTTTCAAACTGTATTTTATACCCAGGATGGTTTGTGGCATGTTCTGCTATTGACCATGCCAGGCAACCTGCAATTCTCAGCTCCTGGCATGCTGTCTATTTGAATTTGTTTATTATGAAATTATTCAAAAGCACAAAATGTAATAAAACATTCTTAAATGGTAATAGTCCTAATGTCTAACACAAGATCTAAGAAATGTCAACACATCAGTTATAGACATAAAATGTGACAACCCCCCCCCACACACACATTCTTGTATGCATGTAGAATCTTATTCTCATAAATAAATGGGTTTTACATTGTCCTTCCAGGAAGCAAGTTGTTACAAAGAGCTCTCTATGGCAGCAAAAGTATTGGTGGGAAAATTATTAGAAAATTCTGAGAGTCATTGGATATGTACAGGAATGCCATAATTCTGGAAAGCTGATTTGTGTGCTGGAGGGTGAGATCCTCCTTAGATTGTGATGTCCCCCCCCATTTGCTCCTAGAAGCAGGAAGAGAAATACAAACAAAGAAGACCTTCCTGCCTCCCAAGTGGGAGGGGCAACCCAGAAGAGGCCAGTTCTTTTCCTGCCTTGCTCCTAGCAAGACGTGATTTTTCTTCATCTCCTCTCCTTCTTCATCCACCTCTACCTGATGGAGGAGCTGACTGACCCTCTGCTCCAGCCACTCACCCGACTTTGTAGGGCGTGCAGCTGGCCACTCATCCTGGAGCTAGAGAGGCAATAGGAGCCCAGCAGATGGAGGGTCTCCCCTCTGGTCCGAGGAGGTTCTGTGCCACCGCCCAACCCATTTTGGGTCTGGGGCCAGGGAGGCACTGGCAGACAGGGTGACTCCAGAACCAAGGGCCATGAGTACAGAGGGCCATCCCCCCCCCCGAGTGGGCTGCGGCTTTCAGGGCCTTCCTGGCCCAGGATGTCTCCCACATTCTCCAGAGTCCCACACCCAGGAGGCAGTTGGGAGGGGGGTCCGGGGAGATGGGAGACCCTTTATGGAGTTCCATCACCCAGCTCGACCTAGAGGCCCCAGGCAAGAGGGGACCACATCTAAAAAAAGAGCCCATACCTCCATCCATTCGTCTAATGAGGACGATGATGAGGGAGAAGCCAAGGGCAATGGCTCTGGCTCTGGCTCAGATTCCAGGGAGGATGAGCTCTCTGACGTCACCCCAACTTCTGCCCGCATTTTCAAGCTAGAGGATTTCCCAGTGCTTTTGAGGAAAACCTCTAGGGTCCTAGCCATTGCCCTCCCAACTGACACCACTCCCCCTCAGGATTCTGATCTTCGCTGGGTGGGAGAAAACCTGTTCCTGCCCTCCCCCAAAACCAGGATATACCATGCCCAGCTAACCTCATGCAGGTTATCACTGGGGAGTGGAACAAGCCAGCAGCCAGCAGGCCATGTCATGCAGCGGTCAAAATGCTCTACAATTTTCCACACTTGATCATGAAAAGGCTACAGGTCCCCAGTAGACACCCCCATGTCTGCTCTGGTTTCATCGGCAATCTTCTGTAAGGAAGCCAAGGATTCACTTAAAATTTTAGAAGACAGAAAGGTGGAGGTGGCCTTGAAAAAGGCACACAAGGCCCTTTCTATAGCCATCAGGGAAGCAAATGCTTCCTCTCTGGTGGCTAGGGCTTCCCTTCAGTGGGCCAGAGATACCCTTGAGGACCCTCCAACCTCTCACACCAGATTATGTCACTTGTTCAACAAACTGGCGAAGATCACACAGTCCTTCAGCCAGTCTCTGCTCTGTTCACCTCCCCAATGAATGCAAATACCCCACGCTTCATCTCCAGGGGGCAGAGGACATCCTGGCCAAGGTAGTCAGCAAAAACCAGAAAGACAGGGCAGAAGTGATCCTAGTGGCCCTGGCTTGGCCCAGGAGGGCCTGGTTTTCGGAAATAAGATACACGACAGTGTACAGCCTGACGCTTCCAGTCCGACTGAATCTATTCTCTCAAGGCCAGATATTCCATTTGGACCCAGCCTGGCTTCAGCTCCACGCCTGGAGATTGAGTGGCAGATGTTACAACGATATGGTTACTCAGCCGAAGTGATACACTCCATCATAGCCTCTGGATGACTCTCTACCATTAAAATCTTCCAGAGATGGTGCAAGCGCAAGCTCCTGGACTTCATTGAGTTTTCTGCAGCCACCTTCCTGCAGTTCCTTCAGGACAGCATCAAACAGGGACTCTGACCTAACATGCTCAAGAGACAGGTGGCTGCCATCACATCCATCCTCCCATATGACAAGACAGCCAAGATATCATCAAGTCCACACATCAGGAGGCTCCTGAGAGGAATTACCAACCTGGCTCGATCTACAAAACATAGTTTTCCCTCATGGGACCTTCATACAGTTCTCAAAGGTCTTATGATACCACACTTTGAGCTGCTCAGCCAGTCATTACTGAGACACCTTATGTAGAAGGTGCTTTTCCTGGTTGCCATCACCTCGGCCCATCAGATCTCCGAACATGATGCCCTCTCAGTATGCAAAGACTTATGCATTATCCTCCCTGATTCAGTCTTGCTGTGCACAGACCCATCCTTTGTTCCCAAGATCAACTCTCCATTCCACCTGGCTCGAGATAGGATCCTATCTTCCTTCTGCTCTCACTCAAAGATTCAGGATTTCTGCAGCCTTATTTGTGTCCTTCAAACAAAGATAAATGGGAAAGAAGGTGTTTCCATCTACCCTGGCCAGATGGATAAAGAGCTACATTTCAATATGCTACCGATCTCTAGACTTTCAGCCCCCAGAGAGGTGATGGCTCACTCCACCAGAAGTGCATCAACATCTGCAGCTTGGGCCACTTCTGCCTCCATGATAGAGATCTGTAGGGCAGCCACTTGGAAGTCCCCTTCCGCCTTTGTGAGACACTACATATTAGACCTCTTCCAGTCAAACGAGGCTGCCTTTGGGAGGAGGGTGCTTCAACAGGTGCTCCCCCCCTAGTTAAGAGGGCTTTTGTAAATCCCAGTCTTAGGAGGATGTCACCCTCTCCACTGGGAAAAGGAACATCGGTCTTACCTGATGTATGTCCGTTTCCAGCGGAGAAGGGTTTGATCCTCCTGCCCACCCCTTTTAACGTGCTGTGCTGGGAACCTTGAGACATGTATGCTGGCCAAGAGCCACCTTGGCCTCTGGCCTGTTTTTTCTTCTTTCTTTTTTGCTTTTCCTGTTTTAACTTTGGTCCAACTTCCTTTGGCTGGCTAATAACAGATCTCACCTGAGTTGCCCTTTCCCCGGGGGGGGGGGGGCAGGAAGGTCTTTTTTATTTGTGTTTCTCTTCCTGCCTCCAAAAGGAAATGGGAGGGACGACCCAATCTAAGGAGGATCGAACCATTCTCCATTGGAAATGGATGTATATCAGGTAAGACAGATGTTCCTATCTCTGTTGTATTAATGCAAACCTGAAGTAAACAGAAAAGACCACATGGTGTCACTATCACTCTAGCAAATTTGGAAAGATCATATTTGGATACGCACACACACACAGGGGGGAGAGAGAGAGAGAGAGAGAGAGAGAGAGAGGGGAAGCATATCCTTTATTGAAATATGTATGCTGTAGTGTCTGAAACTGAATTTTTTTTTATAACAGTAGTGGACATTTCTTGGCATATTTTGAAAGAGATCAAAATAAATAAAAAATTGGTTGAACATATTATCTGCCTGTTTCATAGCTGTCTTTGTATATTTGGCATAAATGATAATATGGCTATAATGCAAAGAACTATTCTCAGGATGGTACAGAGGATGTACCATCTGTACAGGATGTACACATGGGTTATTTCCTACATGCCAGCAGTTTTCTCAAGCCAAATCACAAATTACTTTAGAAGGTCTATCAGTTTTCAAAGCCACGTCACACTGGTAAAGGAACGCTATTCAGAATACTCAACTTCGGAGCCTCCATTGGCATACAGAACTAGCTGCACAAGAAACAACAGTGGCTGGAAAATTCAAAGTTCAGCATTTACATACCTCAAAGAAAGCTTTACATCTGGGGGATATTTTTTATTGGCAATGTTAAGATATAATTATCTTTCCTGTGTTGTATAGATTTTTAGAGCAAGGTATCTGCAGGTATGGTGCACAGTGTACTTCGGCACATTCCCAAGAAGAGCTAACAGAATGGCAGAAACGTTATGCTTCTCGCTTGATAAGATTAAAACAGCAGAAGGAAAACAAGCAGTGTTTAGGAAGTTACATGGAATCCTTGATTGAAAAATGGATGAATTCCTTGTCGCCTGAGAAAGTGGTAAGACAATATGAAACTACTTCTTACAATGTATGCATATAACACTAATAGAGGAGCCCAATTTTGGCACTATACCTACTTCTTGCATCAGTAGTAGAGCTTTGGGGCTGGTGGACTAGGGAAAAAAAAGGTAGAATGGTCTCCCCAGCACATCCCCCCACCCAAGTATGCTGTTGTATCAGCTTTTCAGTGCTGGTACAGATCCTGCGAATTAATACATGAATATACACATCTGCCACTGCCTGCAGCCTTCTTGTCATGGAGTAAGGAAGATGGTTCAATAATGCATCTACATATACACTGCTGAGAGGAAAGGAGATGGGAGCCCAGTTACTGTTCTGAATGCCTCACGGAACTAAGCAGCTTTGTTGGTGAAGACTAGATAAATCACTTGTTTTGCTACAACCCTTTGCTAGCTGTGCCACTGCAGATTATCACACTGGGAAAAAAGATGGATGCATTGCGGGATGCTCTCATCAATATCGCGTGATTTGGCAAAGATTATCACACAACATCATGCTACGTCGCAAATATCCCGTGATTATCCCATGAATAAAGAGGAATTATAGCACTGCTTTTTATTCACAGGATTTTCCTGTGAATAAAAAGTGGCACTATAATCCCTCTTTATCCATGGGATAATTGTGGGACACTTGTGATGTCACATGATGTCATGTGATAATCTTTGCTAAATCATGTGATATTAACAGGAGCATCCTGGGATGCTCCCGTCTTTTTCCCCAGTGTGATAAGCTCCATAGTTCCAGCAGGAATTTGAAACAATAGCTGGACTTTGTTTCCATTTTCTTCTTCCTTAGTAGCATGTGAATGGCACTGCTATATTATGAGGTT
>NC_056523.1:156401208-156443847 GCF_019175285.1 Sceloporus undulatus | reverse complement strand
CTCCAATTCTTCTTCCAATTCTTCCTCCTCTTCTTCTTCCAATTCTTTCTCCTCTTCCTCCTCTTCTTCTTCCAATTCTTCCTCCTCTTCTTCTTCCAATTCTTCCTCCTCTTCTTCTTCCAATTCTTCCTTCTCTTCCTCTTCCAATTCTTCTTCCTCCTCTTCTTCCAATTCTTCCTTTGCCTCTCCCCTCAGGAGCCCTCTCAGGCTGACCACCCAATGTCCTCCTCACCTCAAAGGAGGACCAGGCATGGCACCAGGGAGGACACGCCAGGAAGAAATAATAATAATAATAATAATAATAATAATAATAATAATAATTTATTTATTTATTTATTTACACCCCTCCTCTCTGTGCAACGCCACAGGGCAGGACCCAATAATAGCACATGCTACTCAAGAGGAAATGTCGGCGCCTGCTGCTTCCTAGCCAAAAAGGAGGGAGGCTGGTCACCCTCAGGAAAAGACTGAGGCAGCGAGAGTCTGAGGGAGCTTTGAGGGCGCCCTCTTCCCCACACTTTCTGTTTCCCCTCGGCCTTCCATGCCCAGGAGGAGTCATCCCCAGATGCCCTCCCTGTGGAGCCTGGCTAGGAAACAGTAGGCATGGGCATTTCCTCTGGGTAGCTTGTGTTATTGTTGGGTCATGTCCTCCATCATGTCTTCTTGCCTTTGTTCTTCCTGGAGTGCCCTCTCTGGGCCCGAGGCCCCCGAGAAACAAGGAGGAGAGAGGCCCCTCAGAATGATGGAGGGCATGACTAAACCCAAAGGAAAGAGACTAATATAAAGAGAAGCCCGGAAAGAAGGAGGTTTCTTTATTCTCTCTTGATTCCCCGCTGAGAGGGACAGGAAAGGGAGAGGGGGAAACGTCAGGAATAAGCTCTGCTAGAACATGGCCACGGAGCCCGAAAAACCCAGACAAAAAACGAGAGAAAGGGGGAGTTTCTCAGGCAGCGAGGAAACAGGTAGCAGCCGCCCCGCCTTGTGGCTCCCAGCGAAGCTGCCTCCTCACCCAGACACTCCCCTCTTCCTCTCTTCCTCCTCCTCTTTCTCTTTCCCTTCTTCGTAGAGCGAGGAGCACCTGAAGGGAGAGCTCATCCCTGTTCAGACCAGGTGTCCTCATCGACAAGGAGGACACCCCAGAGGAAGAACCATAGCAATCGAGTGGGAAGAGACTCCCAGGGCCATCCAGTCCAACCCCCTTCTGCCATGCAGGAACTCCCAATCAAAGCACCCCCTGTGACAGATGGCCATCCAGCCTCTGCTTAAAGACCTCCAAGGAAGGAGACTCCACCACTCTCTGAGGAAGTGTGTTCCACTGTCGCATAGCCCTTGCTCTCAGGACATTCCTCCTAATGTTGAGATGGAATCTCTTCTCCTGTAGCTTGCATCCATTGTTCCGGACCCTGTTCTCTGGAGCAGCAGAAAACAAGCTTGCTCCATCCTCAATATGACTCCCTCTTCAAATACTCTTTTCCAGGCTAAACATATCCAGCCCCATAAGTTGCTCAAAGTAGAGAATGAAGGAAGGATGATGGACAGAATCAAACAAAACAAAACAAACAACAACAACAACAACAAATCCCGACTCTCCTCCCAAAGAAACGACAAAAAACCCCTCGTAGAAATATAAATTCATGCTCAAAATGGACGTTTTGAAATTCCTCCCAGAAAAAAGGTTGACATGGAGGATATGTCCTGGAAAAGGAGGACGTCTGGCCACCCTGCCTGCACTGCTGCCATCACTAATTGGGTGCCTTAAATACTGTTGTGCCTTTATGGCAAGCCTGGCCACATATCTGCTGGTCTTGGTCCCTTTGCCCACTGCCATTCCCTTCTCCTTTTGTGTCAGGTCTTTTTTAGGTTAGAAGCCTGAGGGCAGGGAACTGACTAACCATTTGTAAGCCGCTCTAAGAGCCTTTGTGACTGAAGTTTGTGGTTATGGCTGTGCACCTTCAATCATTTCTGAGTTATGGTGACCCTAAGGTCAGCTATCACAGGATTTTCTTGACGCAATTTGTTCAGAGGGGGGTTGCTGTTGCCTTCCTCTGAGGCTGAGAGAGTGATTTGCCCAAGACTGAGCAGGAATCAAATCCTGGTCTCCAGAGTCATAGTTCAGCGCTCAAACCACTCTGCCACCCTGTAGTGGGGTGAGCCTGGAGGCTGGGAGAGCTGGGAGGGCAGAAGTGGGCCAGGTGGAGAAGGAGGAGGCAAAGTACCATGAGGCTGGGACAGATGAGAAGGGGGTCAGGTGGAGAAGGAGGAGGAAAACTACCAAGGGGCGGGGCCAGAGAAGGAGGAGCTGAGGAGCCCTGGCAAGGAAATAAAAGAGGAGGGACAGTGGTGCGCGGGGGGAGGGAGACGCCGCGGAAGAGGAGGACGGGGAGTCGCGGACGAGCGAGGGATAGTGCAGGTGAAGAGAAGCCCTGGGAGAGACGTGGTCCCAGTGTCCCTACAAGCCCGACCTAGCTTCCGGAGGCGTGGTCCTCACCAGGAGGTGGAATTGCGGAACCCGCGGACAGAGGGCGTGTATAACTACTCCAACGAGGAGGAGTGGGGGAAACCACCAGCCAGAGACCTGGAAGACAAGTGGTGGGACCCTAAAGGCGAGAAGTGGGTGTGTGGTCCTCCTCCCCTAGAGCACGAGAAGGCCGACTGGGAGCCCCTAGAAAAGCACTCCGGGGGTCAGAGAGGGCAAGACTCTGGAGGCTCTTGGACTGAGAAAAGGGTAACTTAAGGACTGGCCTCTCTAGGCGTCTTAAAGGGGACTTTTGTTGGCCCGTTGGCCAGTTGTTGGTTTGTCACAAGTAAAGAGGGAAGTATGGTGTTGTTGGTGCATTAAAAACACTGTTGCAGCACACTTGAGTCCAGTAAGTTTGTTACGCACGTGGACTACATCTTCCCTTTCCTCAGAGGAGCATGCAGCCAGGAACGCCAGCCCCGCCCACACACCCTCTCTCTCAACGTAAAGAAATGCCTTGAGGAAAAACCTGGGCACAGTGAATTCAGGATCTTCTCAGCAGAGTGGCCCTCCTTGCCCTTCCCTCTCCGCTTCCCAGGGCCCAGGGCTTGCGAGGGCAGGCCTTGCTTGGGAAGGGAGCAGGCTAAGGACAGCTGCTGTGTTCCATGTGGGAAACATGTTGCTGGAAAATCACTGCCCTTAGCAGAGCAAGCACACCCTTTTACACATCTGCTTCTGGTGATGCTACTTGGGTCCTCTTACATAAACATCTGTTGCACACTTCTCCTGTATGTCAAGATATGGAAGAGGGATAAATTGAGTCAATAATTCTACCCCCTCCTGTGAATTTTTGCTTCAAATTTCTAGCCTTCCAGAGAGCAAGAAACTGAAAATCGCTCATCCCCCAAACTGTTTATATTTGTTGTGTTCACATTCCCTTAGAACTTTCTCTGCCCCTTTTCCTTGGATGCCTAAACAGTGGCTGGAAGGAATCTTCTGTCACAGCCTACCTCAAGGAACTTTATGCATAGATAGATAGATCCAGTTTACTGTGATTTAGCAAACACCCATTGACACAGTTATAGGGGCAGTACAGACAGGTGGCTAGGAGCCATCCCTGTAAACCCCGCATCTATGCTGTAGCATCCACATGCTGTAGCACAGACACACCCTCCAAAAGGAGCTGCTTTAGGTGGCTCCTTTTCTGAGGCATCATAAGGGTTGTGATGCAGCCCTATGACGACTCTTCTGCCCAGAGCCGTTTGGACGCTTGGGCACCCTTATGGCTGCAACCTTGTGTCGTAACAGCACTGATATTAGGGCTCGGCGCATATGGATGCTGCATCTTATCGAGCCCTAATATTGGCACAAACAGCCCATCTGTATCAGCCATAGAAAACAAAAAGAATCAATGCAGTTTAAATTTCTGCCAATTCACCTTTAAAAGTAGAATAGGTTTCCACACCTCCTTTAGGCTTTATAGCACATGTTGGTAAAGCCTTGACCAAAATAAAATAAAATAAAAAAAAATCAATGCTCTAAAAGCAGCAAACAGAACATTAAAGCAGTACATGTACTGTATCTGCCACTGCCACAGAACATATACATAGCTATGTAGCAGAAGTGCTAAGAAACCCTTTTTGCAAGTTGCAGAGATGCATAATAGGACACCAACAGGAATGTCCCGTTGTACCTTAATCCCACATTGGTCCTAGTACGTATCAGTCACTTTGCTGGCTCCCTACATAGTAATGTAACAGTAGCCTTTTACTTATATGGATGTTATGGAACTGCCTAATTCTAATCCTTGCAGATGTAAATCTCCAGAAGGATTCCATCACTTCTAAATGTTCAACTGAAGTTTAAGTCACTGTAATGCTATAATTTTGGAAAATGCAGAAAAAAATTCATCACTGGGGAGTGGAGGCAGAATTCTTACTGGAATTCAATGTACTCATCCACCACCACCACCCAGTAGTAACACCTGCGACTATGGAGAAATTAGACCTGGGGGAAAAGACGGGAGTTAAAGGCATACTCCTGGCAAAGTTGTGCAATCACGCTCCAGAATTTCAGACACATTGCGCTTATCCAGCACTTCTCCCGTGAAGATCCAGGAATGCTCCAGCAACAAACCATTCATGGGGAAGTCCCGGAAATGGTTTGTTGCTGGAGCATTTCTGGTTCTTCCCAGGATAAGATCTGGATAAGTGCAATGTTATCCAAAAATCTTTAGTATGCTTGCACAATTATTCCAGGAGTATGCCTTTTTCTTCCCTGATTTCCCTCCCTGTCTGATAATCTCTTTCTTATGTCCATTTTCTTGAAATGAGTGTTATCTCCTATGAGATGAGGGTGGGCATTTGGAAAAGCTCTGCTTTTGGGTGGGGGAGGAAAATCATGAAGGTGGTGATTTGTGCAATAGTACAGCTAGAGAAAATGAATAGGAGCTGCTTGCTTCTCCCCATATAAGAATACATGAGGAGGGTGTGAAAAATATGATTGGAAGCAAACCTCCCTCTGTCCTCACAATACTGGAAAGAAAAGGTTTGCATTCAGCGGAGGAGTATAACCAGGAAAGCTATAATTTTGCTAGAGAAAGAGGAGGAAAGGGAGAAACCAGTCCAAAGGCATAGTTCATAAAGTATGTCATGAAGTAGGAGGAAGCAAAGTTGTTAAAAAGAAGAAGCAAGAACCAAGAACCCTGGGACAACGGAAAGAGAGGGTGTTGATTGAAATGCGATGTCACTCCTACTTGTGTGTTTTTGCTTCTTGGGCACAGTACTGAGTACATCCTCTCTATATATCATGGCCCCTCCTTGACTTCCTGTCTTTTCCCTTGACCTCCCTTTTGATCAGCCCCCTTCCCTTCTGTCTCAACAGCATGGCTATTTTTCTGCATCTTTGGCTTTTTTCAGCTCTTAGACCTTTATCCAGATACCTACTTCTCCGTATAATCAGAGAACCTGTTAATGTATACACAGATGCACATTCTTCCCATGGCCAGACTGAGGATGTTTTTTTTAAAAAAATCCAACTTGCTGAGCCAATATTTTAGGAGATTTAAAATGCATTATTTTCATCAACTCCTTATGTTTGTAAATACAGCAGTATCCCTGTGATCAATAAATGGAGTTGTCCATTAATGGTCGTAAATAATCTAAGTAGAGAAGTAAAGGTGTATTACATTATTGGGCTGATTGGACTCAAGTGACAATTTCTGACAAAAGGGGATGTGATCTGTTATTTAAATGTGATTTGTGTACTTTTAAAATTACATTTATGGGCAGTCCCTATGAAAATCTTAACACCTATCATGTTTTCAGCAAGTAGAAGGGGGGGGGGGGATGTGCAGATATTGATATTTTTGGAGGAGGGAGCCAAATGGGGTGAAGAATAATGAGCAGAACAAGAAGAACATAAGCAAATATTGCCTAATCACTTTAATGGTGTTTATTTGCATTATAATTAATAAAATAGTGCCTTCAAATCGTCTATCAACTTATATGGTCCATAGGGTTTTTTTAGCCAAAGGGTTTCTGCAGGGACGTAGCTAGGATTTTAGGAAGGGGGGGGTCCAGACTAAGTGCCACCATTATAATGGGGCTTGAGTGCGGCGACGCAGCAGCAAACACCATTCATTTTTCTAATGGAAGGGGGGGGGGGGGCCCCCCCCCAGCCCCCCCCCCCCGGCTACGTCCCTGGTTTCTGGATGAGACAGATTATCTAGATCCATGTCAGTCTGGTTTCAGACCTGGCTATGGGACAGAAACTGCTTTGGTTGCCTTGGTGGATGACCTACGCAGGGAACTAGAAAAGGGGAGCGTGTCCCTGTTGGTTCTACTGGACTTCTCAATGGCTTTCGATACCATTGACCCTGGTATCCTTCTGAGTTGCCTCTCCGGGATGGGGCTTGGAGGCACTGTTCTACAGTGGCTCTGTTCTTTCTTGGTGGGTGCTCTCAGAATATGGTGCTGGGGGATTCCTGTTTGACTCCTTGGCCATTGGCCTGTGGATTCCCTCAGGGCTCAGTCCTCTCCCCAATGCTTTTTAACATCTACATGAAACTACTGGGAGAGGTTATCTGGAGTTTTAGAGTAGGGTGTCACCAATATGTTGATGATACACAGCTCTTTCACTCCTTTCCAACTAATGCCAAGGAAGCTGTTTCTGTCCCAAACTGGTGCCTGGCTGCTGTAATGGACTGGATGAGGGCAAACAAATTGAAGCTTAATCCAGACAAGACAGGTGGTCTTGGTCAGTTGAAAGACAGATCCAGGAATTGGGATTCAGCCTGTGTTAGATTGGATCACACTCCCCCTGAAAACTCAGGTTTGTAGTTTGGAGGTACTTCTGGATTTGGTGCTGAGCCTGGAAGCCCAGGTGTCAGCAGTGACCAGGAGTGCTTTTTCACAGCTAAAACTCATGCATCAACTGTGCCCATTCCTGGAGAAGTCAGATCTGGCCATAATGATACATGCCTTGGTTACAGCTCATCTGGATTACTGTAATGTGCTCTATGTGGGGTTGCCTTTGAAAAGTGTTCAGAAACTTCAGCTGGTCCAAAGAGCTGCAGCCAGGCTGTTAACTGGAGCTGGCTACAGGGAGCATACAACTCCCTTGTTGCACCAGTTTCATTGGCTCCCAGTCCATTTCTGGGCACAATTCTAAGTGCTGGTTTTGACCTATACAGAGACAAAAATTCAGAAGACACAGTGATGCTAAACAGTCAGAGACAGCTCTTGTTGTTCACATTATTAGTCAGAGAAACAGATACTAATTCTATGTTCACAGAATAGTAACTTAGTTGCAAATATTCTTTACTTCCCTTGTATTCCTAGACTTGTCAAGTTTGCTTATGCTCACTTGTCAATAGTGGCTTGTTTGTCAGATGGGGACTTGTGTAATTGTATGGAGGGGGTGAGAAAAAGAGAGAAACAACTCCTACACAGGTTAGAAGTGAATGCTCATCATTCAGCTGGAAGCAAATAAGAGGAAGCTGGGAGGGCAGGCTCTTCAGACAGAAGACAATGTGTCACCTTGAAACAATTTAGGTGACAACCCAGTCTTTGAAAAAAGGAAGGACCAATGTCACACTTTGTAAAAAGGAAGCACCAGTGTTACAGTTGCTTACTGAATGTAACATTTGGAGATGCAAAAAGGGATTATTAAAAGACATAAAACTGTTTTGTGGCACCTTCGTCTAACATGCATTAGCAGACATAGTCTTTTGTGGACCGATGCCCACCTTCCCTTGATCTACTTCTGTTGATGCAGCCTAAAATTTTACTGCTGCATCATATTTTTGTCTCATGTTTAGCTTGTGATCTACTAAGATCTCTAACCCTACTAAGATCTCTAAATCTTTTTCACATGTACTGTCAATGCAGGTGTCATCTGTTCTGTATTTTTTCATTTAATTTTTCTTGCCTAAATGTAGGAACTTATAATTACCCTTGCTGATCTTCATTTTGTTAGTTTGGGAACAGTTCTCCAATACATGAAGATCATTCTGAATCCTGAATCTGTTCTATATTGTATTAGATACCTCTCCTAACTTGATGCCATCTGCAAATTTGATAAGTAGATCCTTGTCCATTTATAAAGATGCTGAACAACATGGGAGCCAGGACGGTGCCCAGAGGCACTATTCACTTTTTTCAAGGATGAGAAGAAACCATTATCCATCACCAGTTTTGTCCATCAGCCAGTTAAAATTCTATCCCAAAAGTAACATTCTCTAGCCTACATTTAACCAGCTTGTTTGCAAGCATATCATGGAGGAACTTGTCCAATGCCTTCCTGAAATCAAGAAATACTAAGTTCACAGTATTCCACTGATCTATAAGGCTTGTCAGTGTAGTGAGAGGAAGAGAGAGAAATTGAGAGAGAGAGAGAGAGAGAGAGAGAGAGAGAGAAGATTAATCTGGCATATCTGATTGTTAAGAAATCCTTGCAACTGCTGAAACCTGAGCAGCCAGGAACATGCCCAAGCTGCACAGCTGAGATTTCGAGGAGAATGTAATGCCACCCAACACAGGATAAATCCCTATTCCTTGATCTGCCTTTCAACTGACCAAGAGCACCTCTGTCTTGTCTGGATTAAATTTCAATTTGTTTGCCCCCATCCAGTCCATTATGGACAGCAGACATTGGTTTTGTAAAGAAAGCTTCCTTGGAATTGGACAAAAAAGAGAGATGGAGTTGGGCATCACCAGCATACTGGTGACACCCAACTCCAAAACTCTGTATAACCTCACTCAGTGCTTTTATGTAGATGTTAAACAGCATGGGGAACAAAGCTGAGTCCTGCAGGCCAATAGACATTGGGTCAAACAGAATTCACCCAGCGCTCTTCAAAGAACTGGAACCGCTGAGTTTACATTCATCTTGTTTATTTCCTATGCTCTCTGCATTAGTGCAGGGATGTTCAAGACTATGAATTATTCTCTCCTGCTACTCCCTTTTTCCCCCTTGCTCACTGGTGGGTTCTGGTACTAATGTCCCAAATTTCCCTGTATCAATGAGTCTATTGTTGCCTATACTTTGTGTCCTCCTATCCCTTGTAATACTGTTTCCCTCCTCTGCATAACTTTGGTTAAGCACTCCTGATCAGGTTTGTAACACTCCTACCAAATATATTCTTGCTAACTGCTGTAAGGTATATCTTGTCAGGTCCTTTTTGTGTGTGAAAGTGCAGACTGTGGTCCATGAAACTAAATCCCAATGGCATTGTTTGCAGAGACCATTGTTCACCTCCATGGCCATGTCTTTGGACAGTAAGGAGTGATGAAATAACAAGCTGCACTTCAAGGTCCTACTCAGAGCCTCATAATCCTTTCCAATTATGTTGAAGACTGTATCTTGTGGTATCATTGCCTCCCACATGAATCAAAAGGAGAGGTAACAGTTGGTAGGCTTGTTGAGTCTTATCACTATCTCTGTTATGTCAAGAATTTTCATGGCTGGAAGACAGAACACATCTCAAGACGCCTGCACGCTACTGCTCTGTTCCTCTCAGCTGGGAATCACCTACTTCCACCACGTGTCTCATCTTCCTCTGGGAAATGACAGGGACATTTCCATCCACAGGACCCTGCAAGGCTACCTCCATGCTCTCTGAAGATGGAGATTGTTGTTCCTGTTTGTTTGCCTCATTATCATTAATTAAAGGGAGAGCCTAGAATCATTTGCACAACTCTAAACTCAATGCATTGTTCATGGATCCTTGTGCTCCTCTGTCTCACATTCTTTCAAGTGTCTGTCTCCTGTGTTTGGGAAGCATCCTCTTCACTAGAGACATCTCCCCTGTATTGCCCTTCCAAGATACGTTGTTGCACTTTGTCCAAAAGGGCTTTGTCCTCCCTGATAAACCTGAGTGTGGACATGCAGGCCACTTCCAGCAGTGCAACCAGCTTGCAAGTCCTGCAGGAGTAGCTCTTCACATCTTCAAACAAACAAACATAGCACAGATGTTGTAGATCACTGCAGCCACCCTCTTACCATCCCTATTCAGTCACCCTGCACAAGCATTGTCACAGTAGTCAGGGTCTCCCACTCAAACACCCCCACAAAACACCTGTATTCCTCAACTTGTTTTCCAAGGTTTTGTTTGCATGTTAGAAGACATGTAAGAAAGGCTTTTGGCAGGAAAGAAGGGTTGCATGCAAGGGACTGGGTTTTCTTCTACATATAGCTGTATTGAAAGCAAAATAGAAGCAGCAGAGAGATTTTTTCCTTAAAAGATAGATTTCACTAATACCCTGTCAGATCATTTTCCCTACTGGTTCCTAAACTCATGTATGAAACATCTCAAAATTTTCACATTTGATGTTTTTTAACAGTAAAGAGCTGATGATCAAAGAAGCATTCTGAGAATATCTTTTGGGATAGCATCATTAGGAAAAGAAAGCACTTCCCCCCCCCCCACCACCATGGATGAAATTCCAACCATTGCACTTCTCCCCTCCCTTTCTTTTCTAAGGTGTCAATATAATAAATTAATAAATCAACCAGGACTTTCCTCTGAATTACAAATAATGTGAATGGAATGCATCGCAGATTGGCCAACATTTGGATGAAGTGACTATGGCAACTTGCCAGTTCATTCTCTGAATCAGAGAGTAGGAAGGCTGCCATGGTAGCTCTTTCAAGAACAATTCTGCTGTCTGTATAGAGGACTGCAACAAGTTGTTTCAAAACAAAACAAAACAGAGGATTTCAGGGTTTCTGCTTAGTAATGTCTTTTCTCTTGCTAAAACAGTTGACCTTTGATTAACATTTCTCCAGATTTATTTTAAATAGATGTCGGCCTTTTCTCTGAGTGGTCTTCTGCTGCATGGAAGCCTGCACAGAAACACAAAGACACAGTGTTGAGCAATCGTGTTTCTCACACTGATTTCAGAAAATCAGTTCATTATATAGATACAATAACTAAACTAAACTGAAGTGTCATACCTTGGAAATACGAGATGACATTACCCACTGAAAATGGTAGTGCTTGGTAAAGTGAGAGACCACAGGAAAACAAGAGGATTGCATTACCGATGGATTGATTCAGTCAAGGAAACAACAATTTGCAAGACCCGAACAAGGCAGTTGATGACTGGGGCTGTTGGAAGTCTCTCCTTCACAGGGTCACTGTGAATCAATGCTAGCATGATGGCAAATAATAACAACAAACTTAGATATATTATTTTGCTTTATATTTAATACTTTCATTTATCCTGCATCATCTCTCAGATATCAGCATAAGCCTTACAATGCCAAATACCCTGACCATGTTCATCTGGAAGATGTGAATGGGCTGTGAGCTTTTGCATATGCCTTGCCTGCTCCCACTTGGTATCACAAATAGCTAAACAAAGTCATACCAGACATGGCTTGCTTTAAGCATTCAAAGTAGGATCCTTGCTTGTTACAGTCTTTACAATCTGGGATCACCTAGGATGAAGACTTTTCTTCACTTATGAATGTTGACTTGTTTGGGAGCAACAAAACAGGATTTCGGGATTGGATGACTTGCTAAGCAAACCTTTCTGGATAGTAGAGCTACTCATAAGTGTCCAAGTTGAAGTGAACAGGCTGCATGTACCAGGATGGAGTTTGTTCCCTGAAAGTCAAGATTCTCCACGTGAGTCCAGGCAGTCAGTTTAAGATTG
The DNA here is from genome assembly GCF_019175285.1 of Sceloporus undulatus. Lineage (NCBI taxonomy): Eukaryota > Metazoa > Chordata > Lepidosauria > Squamata > Phrynosomatidae > Sceloporus > Sceloporus undulatus. The sequence goes on along the minus strand of NC_056523.1, from coordinate 156,432,228 downwards.
AGGAGATTTCCCGTCTCCATTTGCATTACTGATCCTCTTGTTTGGTTTGCCCCTCCCGCACTGCATTCCTCTTGAATGGTGGAGAAACTAAGAGAACATTAATACACAAATTAGAGCATGCACACATTTTGCCAAACACTTCAGCTTATTTGTTCTCAATTCTGCATTGCCAGTGTACACATGTACTTTAACACTGAAAAACCCACAACCCATTGTATCAGGTTTCTTGGCACCTACTCCCTGCCTGTGAAGTTCTCTCCGAAGATTCAAAGGGCTGCATTTCAGTGCTGGGATGGCTGTCTGCACAGGTGTCCCATTGAGCCACCCTGCACATCTACCACTGTCACCAGTCACATGTTCTGAAGTCAGAATGAGGTGCATAGCCATGTGTTCATCTTTGGGTGCCTCATTCTAACCTCAGGAGTGAGTGACCTGCAATGGTAGCAGCTGTGCTGGGAAGCTCAGCAGGACACCAATGCAGACATCTGTCCCAGCACAGAAATGGAAGGCCAAATAATGTGGAAGGGAGGGAGGTTAAGGTACTGCAGGGCCAGAATATTCCAGCTGCCCCTGGATTATCCTGGCCAGTGCAGACAAGGCTTGAGAAGGAGATGGTTAATGGGTTGCCACTGTACTTACCCCCCCCCCCCCCAAAAAGTTCAGTAATCCAACAGTCAGTTTGTTGTTGTGTTCCTTCGTTTCCGGCTTATGGAGACCCTCAGGTGAAGCTATCATTGGGTTTTCTTGGTAAGATTTGTTCAGAGGAGGTTTGCCCTGCCCAAGGTCACCTAATGGGTTTCATGGCTGAGCAGGGAATCAAACCCTGGTCTCCACAGTTGTAATCCAATGCTCAATCCACTATGTCATGCTGGCTCTCTGGTGTTTTAGTTTATAGTTTTTAAAATTGCATTTCAACATGTTGACTTGCTGTGTTTTCACCTGTTCCTGATAAAATGTTGTTGTGAGCAGCCATGAGTCCCAATTTTGTGGAAAAAAGCAGAATATGCACCAAATAACTAACTAAAGAGTTTACTGATACACATAGGCCCTCCTAAACATTGGTTAAAAAAATTCAGAAAGAATTTATGCAAACATTTGTGTACAATCAAATTAAATTGGCTTTAGTGGGCTGAGTATCAATGCCAAAAATTTCATATCAATGTTGGTAAAAACACAGGTCAAAACAGACTCTAAATGCAATAAGGCATATTATCATATCTGAACAACTTTTTTGCATACTTTATCTATGTGCACATGAGAGTTCATAATGGGGCAACTGGAAGACCAACTGGAAATGAACAGATAAAACTGAAAACTGCCATCACATGTGCATATACATATAACTTTTACAATTTGAACACACACATGCATCAACTAATGTTGAGCTCCAAAATCTGGTGAGAAATGCAGAGAAAGAGAATTTTTGAAGCATCTCTAATTCACTTGAATACATCAAGTTAAAAAAAAAACATACGTCAAACATTGGAAGATCCCTTATAGCACTGGTCTGTGTTCTAGATTCTACTGTACACTTTGGTTGGCAGCTGCTGCTTACTGAGATTTTAGGAGTTATTCAGAAAGTGAAAATAATCCAGGTAGAATCTGAGTTGAATCTTTGTTGTTCACATGAATTTTGAATTTGTTCAATTAAGTTGGGTGTGTGCGTATGTGCCAGAAAAACTACTTAACTCGGATAATCAATGTTGGGTTTCCCCCAGGTTTTTCCAAAAGTTTCACATTCTTAACTGTGAGAATAACTGATGTGAAGAGACCTGGGATAAAACTCTGCATGCCTTGAATGTACTTTGAATAACTCCGCATCATCAACTTCATCTTTATTCAAGTGCTGACATGTGTGAGCAACTGAACTTGCAGAGATGCGCACAGATGATGTTCTATAGTGTGAATAACAAAACCAGAATGCATGAGTGAGATTATTCACATAGTTGTGCTAAAAGCAACAACGTGTGAATGACCCTTTAGACAGGAGTCTTTCCCACCTTTTTACTGAAAATGCTGGGAACTGAGCTAGGAACTTCCTCATTCTGATTTGTGAAAACTGTCACTAAAGAAATTATTCCTCCACCCCATCCCAAATATGTCCTGGGAGCCCAAGTGAATCATTTATTAGTAGAACTTTACTTTAAGATCTGACTGAAAAAAAGGGAATTTGTCATTACAGAAGTCAGTTCTCCACCAAGTTTGTGTAACTTTCAAGCATTTGATCTGATTGTGAGTATGCAGCTTTGTGTGTCAGGCTGTAATCTTTTTGGCAAAGGGTTTTTGTTATTTTTTAAACAAAAATTCCCTCAGGCTTTAAAAATATTTTCCATGGGGTTTTCTCTTGCTTTTATTTGCTGTTTTAGGATTTTTCTTAATTTAAAAAATCATTTCATCTTTTCCATTAATTTCCTTCTGGGCAAACCATTTCCTGTTTAAGAAAAAACTTTTATCATTAGCGTTAACAGATATGGAAGGAATCCAGCCTAGTACTGTAGAGCGTACAGTCTGTGAGACATAAAAAACATTTTTCATCTCTTTATTCTCACTATAATTAGAATGAAGTGTTTAAGGATGATTTATTTCCTAATAACTGGCATAAAATTAGATAGGAAAGATATCAAAGCCTGAAGGAAGTGACAACAATCAGTTATACTCACTGCTTGTAGCTTTAAGGTCTTCTTTAAATGGCTAATTTATGTGTGTACACGCGTGCGCGTGCGTGCGCACACACACACACAGAAAGAGGGAGGGAGGGAGAGGAATGGGTGCATACCGTTAAAAGCTTGGAAAAAGTTTGGAGGGGTGAAAACTATGATCTTAGCCCTGGTGGTGGCTAGAATATATCAATATTGAAAGCTTTATTGAAGGAAGTGATTATATATATTCAGTATGGGGAATGGGAGTGAGGGATTCAAGCAACACTTTTATTTTGATGCCACACACAAGAAAATTTCCTGGAAATCACCCCTTTACATTTTAAGAGAAGAAAAGAGGCATGCCGCCTCTTGACAGGGTAAAATCATCTACAGATGGATGACAAAATGTTTGAGATGAAGATAGCAGTCTCTGAATACCAGGCATATTTGTGATCTCCTATTGATACCGCTACCACTTCTCTCACACACCTCAAACCCACAATGCTTGCCATACTTAACAAACCCCCTGTAGTTTTTGCACAAGGCTGACTGAGCCTGAGTTTAAACGTGCCAGTTGTTTCATTATGTTTTATTATGTAGCCATCATGAGGTAATTAGTTGTTCCTTAATTTGTGACGAAGCAAAATTAATTACAAGTAATCTGTAACCCTAGCAGAAGAGATGCCACCCCTCAGCTGCTGCTGCCTGAGGCTTTGCCTTAGTCTGCCTAATAGCCTTGGTTCTTGCATTCCCTTTTTTCCCTTCTTCTATTGCTCCTCATGTAGCACATTTGATTTTGGCTTCACAACAAAGAATAGTTTACCATTAGTACAAACCTGATATAACCCCTATTTACTGCAAATTTAGAATGAGGACTAAGATTTTGCATTGTCAGACATCACTAGGATGACAGCCATTAACAAATGGCTAACCCAACTGCATGAATGTAGCATGCAATGCAGTATTTCAATCTCTAATGTACTAGTTTCATTTTTGTTTTGTGGTTTTGTTAATACAGTACTTTATGACTTTAGGTCTGTTTGTTTGATGCCACCTCCTCAAACACTACCCATCGCTACCCATCCAAAGGGCCTCTGAGGCTCTGCAGACCAGGGTCCTGGGACATGACATCTCCAGCTTTCTCTTGGTAACCACTTTCATACAGACAAACAGTTATGGCAGGACCCAGAGGGGTCTCTCCAGCTGCCTGTCTTCAGCATGCTCTTTTTTACCAAGAAAGCATTAGAGATGTCTATTCCCACCACCCTGCAATACCTTGGAAACCCTTCCGTCAGGGTGCTGCCAGGCTGAAAGGGTAGTCTGAGGGGGGGAGGTCATGCTCAACAGAGAACCAGTGTGGTGTAGTGGTTTTGGACTATCAATCTGGAGACCACAGTTCAAATCCTTCCTTGGCTATGGAAACCTGGGTGAGCTTGAGCAAGCTACATTCTCTCAGACTCAGAGGAAGGCAAAGGCAACCCCTCCTCTGACCAAATCTTGCCAGGAAAACCCTGTGTTAGGCTTTAGGGTCACCATAAATCGGAAATGACTTGAATACAGCAACCAACATGTTCAAGTGTTTGCAACAGTAAATGTGAACCACTCTGGAGTTACAAAATCATAAGTCCAGCTTATGTTCTTATACTTACTGAGCAAGATACCATCTAAAAGCTTCAAATTACCATGGATAAGGGAAGGAGAGCAAGAGGAAAGGAAGGTGCATGTGAGCTAGAGACTCATGCTTGCCACACTTAACAAATGGCTAACCCAATCGCATGAACACAGCATTCATTTCTTTCTCTAATGTTGTGCCAGTTTCATTTTTGTTTTGTGGTTTTATTAGTACAGTACTTTAACACTGAATGTGTTTTTGTATTTTTAAAAAGGTAATGAAAAGGTTCAATGGAAATGTACATAATAGTTCTAAATACTGGGCAAGATGATATGTTTCCTATTATCTTCAGAATGTCTGAAGTAAAATATCCATTTTATTTACTTGTTTGTTACTGGTGGAGGCTAATAAATTAATTAGCTGCTCATTAATCTATTATAAATGGAATCTGTACTTAAAAACCACTAAACTGCACATATATTTTACAAGTGATTGAGTTTAAGACTCTGGGTGTCCTTTTCCCCATTATGCATAATTGCTTTTCCTCCTAACTCTAATGACTGTTCTTAAAAGAATCTCACTCTTTATTTAAGCTCCTCATTTTGATCCTGCTCACTAATGGCTGGAAAATATATTGCGATGATGAAGACAGAAATTGCCTGGTTAAAAGGAAAGCTAAAAGCAAGAGATTAAATGAAGAATTGTACTTCTGCCAGCATCACTAAGTTGTATGTGTGAATGAGCAATCACATCCCTCCCCTTCTTTTCCATACAGTATGATACATATCACCTCACATAACCTCAGAGGCAATCTCCTTGATCCAGTCAGGGCAGGGGACATTCGGAAATGGAAGAAAAAGAAGCACCCTCTTGCCTTTGCAACCTCATTAAAGACCTGCACACATCAGTGTCTGCTACACACAGTTTTCATTGCCACACCTATGTGAGCATAACTTTGTCAGGAAAATGCACAAAGCACATATGATCAGTTTGAGAGAGTGAGGAGGATGTGATCAAGATCTAGCTCCTTCCTTCATCCCTTCTACATACCATTGGTTGGCACCATTCCTGATCACAAGCTGGTAATAGTGATTTTAAATGAATCCTCTATGTTCAGGAGCAATTCAGATGCCAGGTGCTAAAGACAAAGACCAGGGGAGGGGAGGACTATTTCCAATATGATTTTCTTTGGGGAGGAATTCTCTGAGGCATCAGAGGAGCTGCTATTGGAAATGGAAAATTATTAAAGCAGGGATAGGCAACTTTGCAGTACTTGCGGGGAACAATGAACCCACCTACCAGGGATAACATTGCAGCTCCAAATGTAATGGGTTTCTCTGTGGTTCTCTGTGGTACAGGAGGGAAAAGGAGGACCCTCCCATCCATGGAGACCTATGGATTAGCACGGTAGAGCATCTCCTTCTCTTTGAGAAGAGAATGCCCTAAAGATGTATAAGTGATGCAGCAGCTAAAAAGGTCAACATAATTCTAGGCTGCATTAGTGTCTAGATCAAGGGAAGTAATAATGCCACTCTATTCTGCTTTGGTCAGGCCTCACCTGGAACACTATGTCCAGTTCTGGGCAACACAAGGATGTTGAGAAAATTCTAAATCACCAAACCAGGGTCCAAACTAAGTATTGTGGGTGCCTATCTGATTGACCTGTGGAATTCCATAATGCATGAAGTGGTGGAAGGAACTATACATTTATCTGACTCCTGACTATTACTACCCTGTGTATGATTATGGGAATGTGTATGATTATGGGAACAGAATGCAGAACTGCTAATTCCCTATAAATGCCATTGTGCATGGAATGCCTACCTGCCTCAAGCGAACACTGAACTGGGAAAGCTCTTAGTATATATTTATACTGGACTTTTGTATTCTCTGGACCTTTCCACACAGGGCACAGAAGTAGGGTCAGTTCGCATTGGTCGATGCATATTCGCGTTATATCGCATTGGTGTTCCACACCTGTGAGCTCAGAATACGTATTGACCAATGCGATATAATGTGAATACGCTTTGGCCAATGCATATTCATGGCGGGGTTCCGAACTGAAGGCAGCCGGCTCCTCCGTTTTGCGAGTCCGCAAAATTAGTGGATTCACGGGATCCGTATTGATGGCCAGTGCGAAACCTCTGCTGCTTTGGCTGTTGTGTACATCCAATCCACTGGTTCTCCTGAAGACCATCGGGTTACAAATTTCCCATGATGCTGCGCTGGAATTTCCCCCATCTCCTTCTGTTGGTCCTTTTCCCTTTCAGGACAACCGCCGGGGCTGGGGAGCGATTTTTCCACTGACGGATGAACGGATGTATCGTATAGATCCATGTCAGTCTGGTTTCAGACCTGGCTAGGACAGAGAACTGCTGTTGGTTGCCTGGGTGGATGAACTACGCAGGGAATAGAAAAGGGGCGTGTCCTGTTTGGGTCGACTGGACTTCTCGAATGGCTGTTCGATACCATTGACCGGGTATCTTCTGAGTTGCCGCCGGGATGGGGCGTTGGGGCACTGGTCTACAGTGGGCTCTGTTCTTCTGGGTGGGTGTCCTCAGAGATGGTGCTGGGGAGGCCTGTTTGACTCCGTGGCATTGGCCTGTGGATTCCCGAGGGGCTCAGTCGCGCTCCCCAAGGGCTTGTTGGTACACACATTAAACTACGTGGGAGAGGTTTCGGAGTTTTAGGAGTAGGGTGGTCACAATAGGGATAACAAGCTCTGTTCACTCCGTTCCACTATGCCAAGGAAGCTGTTTCTGTCGCAAACTGGGTGCCTGGCTGCTGTAATGGGAGCGGGATGGGGCAAACAATGAAGCTTAATCCAGACAGACAGGTGGTCGTTGGTCAGTTTGAAGACAGATCCAGGAATTGGGAGTCAGCTGTGTTAGGATTGGAGTCACACTCCCTGAAACTCGGTTTGAGTTTGGAGGTATTCTGGAGTTGGGTGCGGAGCCTGGAAGCCAGTGTCAGAGTGACCGGAGGAGTGCTTTTTGCACAGCGTAAAACTCGGCATCAACGGTGCCATTCCGGGGAGGTCAGATCTGGCCATAATGAGACATGCCGTGGTTACAGGCTCATCTGGATTACTGTATGGCTCTATGTGGGGTTGCCTTTGAAAAGTGTTGCGAGAAACTAGGCGGGTCCAAGAGCTGCGCCAGGCGTTAACTGGAGCGGCTACAGGGGCATACAACGCCCTGTGGTGCACCAGTTGTCGGTTGGCGGCCAGGTCCAGTGCTGGGCACATTAGTGTTGGTTTTGACTAACAGAGACAAAAATGTCAGAAGACACAGTGATGCGAGAACAGCAGAGCAGCCTTGTTGTTCACATATTATCGAGCGAGAACAGATACTAATTTCTATGTTCACAGAATAGTAACTTAGTTTTGCAAATATTCTTTCTTCCCTGTAGTCCTAGACTTGTTTCAGTTTGCTTATGCTCACGGGTCAAAGTGGCGTGTTATGGTCCAGATGGGGAACTTGTGTAATTGTATTGAGGGGGTGAGAAAAAAGAGAGAAACAACTCCTACACAGTTGAGAAGTTGAATGGCTCATCATTCAGCGGGAAAGCAAATAAGAGGAAGGCTGGGAGGGCAAGGCTCTTCAGACAGAAGACAATGTGGCACCGTTGAAACAATTTAGGTGACAACCCAGTCTTTGAGAAAAAGGAAGGACCAATGTCACACTTTGTAAAAAGAGAGCAACAGTGTTACATGGCTTACTGAATGTGAACATTTGGAGATGCAAAAAGGATTATTAAAAGACATAAAACTGTTTTGTGGTGGCACCTTGTGTCTAACATGCTAGCAGACATAGTCTTTTGTGGACCGATGCCCACCTCCCTTGATCGACTTCTGTTGATAGGCATGGCCTAAAATTTTACTGCTGCATCATATTTTTGTCTCATGTTTAGCTTGTGATCTACGAAGATCTCTAAAATCTTTTTTTCACATGAGGTGCATGGAGGTGTCATCTGTTCGTATTTTGTTCATTTATTTTTCCTGCCTAAATGTGGAACGTATTAAGTTACCCTTGCTGAGCTCATTTTGTTAGTTTGGGGAACAGTGCCAAGAAATGAAGAGCATCTGAATCTGAATCTGTTCTATATTGTAGTAGAACTCTCCTAACTGAGCCATCGTGCAAATTTGAGTAAGTAGATCCTTGGCCAGTAATAAAGATGGCTGAACAACATGGGAGCCAGGACGGTGCCCAGAGGCACTATTCACTTTCAAGGAGGAGAAGAAACCAGATCCACACCGTTTTGTCCAATCAGCCAGTGGTAAATTCTAGTCCCAAAGTAAATTCTCAGCCTACATTTAACCAGCTTGTTTGCAAGCATAGCATGAGGAACTGTGTCCAATGCCTTCCTGAAATCAAGGAAATCTAAGTTCACAGTAGTTCCACTGATCTATAAGGCTGTGCAGTGTAGTGAGAGGGAAGAGAGGAGAAATTGAGAGAGAGGGAGAGAGAGGAGAGAGAGAGCGGGAGACAGTTAATCTGGCATATCTGATTGTTAAAAACCGTGCAACGCTGAAACCTGAGCCGCCAGGACATGCCCAAGCTGACAGCTGAGATTTCGGGAGAATGTAATCCACCCACACAGGAGAAATCCCTATTCCTTGATCTGGCCTTTCAACTGACCAAGAGCACCTCGTCTTGTCTGGATTAAATTCAATTTGTTTGCCCCCATCCGTCCATTATGGACAGCAAGACATTGGTGTTTGTAAGAAAGCGTCCTTGGGAATTGGACAAAAAAGAGAGGATGGAGTTGGGCATCCCAGCATACTGGTGACACCCAACTCCAAAACTCTGTATAAACCTCACTCAGTGCTTTTATGTAGATGTTAAACAGCATGGGGGAACAAAGCTGAGTCCTGCAGGCCAAGAGACATTGGGTCAAACAGAATCACCCCGGCTTCAAAGAACTGGAACCGCTGAGAGTTTACATTCATCTTGTTTATTTCCTATGCTCTCTGCTAGTGAGGGATGTTCAAGACATGAATTATTCTCTCCTGCTCCCTCCCTTTTTCCCCTGCTCACTGGTGGTTCGGGTACTAATGGCAAATTTCCCTGTATCAATGAGTCTATTGTGCCTATACTTTGGGTCCTCCTATCCCTTGTAATACGGTTTCCCTCCTCGGCATAACTTTGGTTAAGCACCCGTGATCAGGTTTGTAAACACGCCTACCAAATATTTCTTGCTAACTGCTGTAAGGTATATCTGTTGTCAGGTCCTTTTTGTGGTGAAAGTGCAGACGGGGGTCCATGAAACTAATCCCAATGGCATTGGTTTGCAGAGACCATTGTTCACCTCCATGGCCATGTCTTTGGACAGTAAGGAGTGATGAAAAACAAGCTGCACTTCAAGGTCCTACTCGAGAGCCTCATAATCCTTTCAATTAGGTTGAAGACTGTATCGTGTGGTATCATTGCCTCCCACATGAATCAAAAGGAGAGGTAACAGTTGGTAGGCTTTTGAGGGTCTTACACTATCTCGGTTATGTCAGGAAATGTCATGGCTGGAAGACAGAACACATCTCAGACGCGTGCACCGCTACTGCTCTGTTCCTCTCAGCTGGAGAATCACCTACTGACACCACGTGTCGCTATTCCCTGGGAAATGAGGGACATTTCCATCCACAGGACCCTGCAAGGCTACCTCCAGGCTCTCGGAAGAGGAGATTGTTGTTCCTGTTTGTTTGCCTGCATTATCATTAATTAAGGGAAGCCAGAATCATTTGCACAACTCTAAACTCAATGCATTGTTCATGGATCCTTGTGCTCCTCTGTCTCACATCTTTCAAGGGTCTGTCTCTGTGTTTGGGAAGCATCCTCTCACTAGAGACATCTCCCCTGTATTGCCCTTGCCAGATACGTTGTTGCACTTTGCCAAGGGCTTGGTCCTCCCTGATAAACCTGAGTGTGGACATGCAGGGCCACTTCCAGCAGTGCAACCAGCTTGCAAGTCCTGCAGGAGTAGCTCTCCACATCTCAAAAAACAAACATAGACAGATGTTGGTAGATCACTGCAGCCACCCTCTTACCATCCCTATTTCAGTCCCCTGCACAAGCATTGTCACAGTAGTCAGGGTCTCCCACTCAACACCCCCAAAACACCTGTATTCCTCAACTTGGTTTTCAAGGTTTGTTTGCATGTTAGAAGACATGTAAGAAAGGCTTTTGCAGGAAAGAAGGGTTGCATGCAAGGGACTGGGGTTTTCTCTACATATGCTGTATGGAAAGCAAAATAGAGCAGAGAGATTTTTTCCTTAAAAGATAGATTCACTAATACCCTGTCAGATCATTTTCCTGCTGGTTCCTAAACTCATGTATGAAACATCTCAAATTTTCACATTAGATGTTTTTTTACAGTAAAGAGCTGATGATCAAAGAAGCATTCTGAGAATCTTTTGGGATAGCATCATTAGGAAAAGAAGCACTCCCCCCCCCCACCACCATGGAGGAATTCCAACCATTGCACTCTCCCCTCCCTTTCTTTTCTAAGGTGTAATATAATAATATAAATCAAACCAGGACTTTCTTCTGAATTACAAATGGTGAATGAATGCATCGCAGATTGGCCAACATTGGGATGAAGTGACTATGGCAACTTGCCAGTTCATTCCGAATCAGAGAGTAGGAAGGCTGCATGGTAGCTCTTTCAAGAACAATTCTGCTGTCTGTATAGAGAGACTGCAACAAGTTGTTTCAAAACAAAACAAAACAGAGGATTTCAGGGTTTCGTGCTTAGTAATGTCTTTTCTCTTGCTAAAACAGTTGACCTTTGATTAACATTTCTCCAGATTTATTTTAAATAGATGTCGGCCTTTTCTCTGAGTGGTCTTCTGCTGCATGGAAGCCTGCACAGAAACACAAAGACACAGTGTTGAGCAATCGTGTTTCCACACTGATTTCAGAAATCAGTTCATTATATAGATACAAAACTAAAAACTGAAGTGTCATACCTTGGAAATACGAGATGACATTACCCACTGAAAATGGTAGTGCTGGTAAAGTGAGAGACCACAGGAAAACAAGAGGATTGCATTACCGATGGATTGATTCAGTCAAGGAAACAACAATTTGCAAGACCCGAACAAGGCAGTTGATGACTGGGGCTGTTTGGAAGTCTCTCCTTCACAGGGTCACTGTGAATCAATGCTAGCATGATGGCAAATAATAACAACAAACTTAGATATATTATTTTGCTTTATATTAATACTTTCATTTATCCTGCATCATCTCTCAGATATCAGCATAAGCCTTACAATGCCAAATACCCTGACCAGTTCATCTGGAAGATGTGAATGGGCTGTGAGCTTTGCATATGCCTGCCTGCTCCCACTTGGTATCAAAAATAGCTAAACAAAGTCATACCAGACATGGCTTGCTTTAAGCATTCAAAGTAGGATCCTTGCTTGTTACAGTCTTTACAATCTGGGATCACCTAGGATGAAGACTTTTCTTCACTTATGAAGGTTGACTTGTTTGGGAGCAACAAACAGGATTTCGGGATTGGATGACTTGCTAAGCAAACCTTTCTGGATAGTAGAGCTACTCATAAGTGTCCAATTGAAGTGAACAGCTGCATGACCAGGATGGAGTTTGTTCCCTGAAAGTCAAGATTCTCCACGTGAGTCCAGGCAGTCAGTTTAAGATTGAGGAGATTTCCCCCGTCTCCATTTGCATACTGATCCTCTTGTTTGGTTTGCCCTCCCGCACTGCATTCCTCGGATGGTGGAGAAACTAAGAGAACATTAATACACAAATTGAGCAGGCACCACATTTTGCCAAACACTTCAGCTTATTTGTTCTCAATCTGCATTGCCAGTGTACACTGTACTTTAACACTGAAAAACCCACAACCCATTGTATCAGGTTTCTTGGCACCTACTCCCTGCCTGGGAAGTTCCTCCTCCGAAATTCAAAGGGCTGCATTTCAGTGCTGGGAGGCTGTCTGACAAGGTGTCCCATTGAGCCACCCTGCACATCTACCACTGTCACCAGTCACAGTTCTGAAGTCAGAATGAGGTGCATAGCCATGTGTTAATCTTTGGGTGCCTCATTCTAACCTCAGAGTGAGTGACCTGCAATGGTAGCAGCTGTGCTGGGAAGCTCAGCAGGACACCAATGCAGACATCTGTCCCAGCACAGAAATGGAAGGCCAAATAATGTGGAGAGGAGGTTAAGGTACTGCAGGGCCAGAATATTCCAGCTGCCCCTGTATTATCCTGGCCAGTGCAGACAAGGCTTGAGAAGGAGATGGTTAATGGGTTGCCACTGTACTTCCCCCCCCAAAAAAGTTCAGTAATCCAACAGTCAGTTTGTTGTTGTGTTCCTCGTTTCCGGCTTATGGAGACCCTCAGGTGAAGATCATTGGGTTTTCTTGGTAAGATTTGTTCAGAGGAGGTTTGCCCTGCCCAAGGTCACCTAATGGGTTTCATGGCTGAGCAGGGAATCAACCCTGGTCTCCACAGTTGTAATCCAATGCCAATCCACTATGTCATGCTGGCTCTCTGGTGTTTTAGTTTTAAGTTTTTAAAATGGCATTTCAACATGTTGACTTTGCTGTGTTTTCACCTGTTCCTGATAAAATGTGTGTTGTGAGCAGCCATGAGTCCCAATTTTGTGGAAAAAAGCAGAATATGCACCAAATAACAACAAAGAGTTTACTGATACACATAGGCCCTCCTAAACATTGGTTAAAAAAATTCAGAAAGAATTTATGCAAACATTGGTGTACAATCAAATTAAATTGGCTTTAGTGGGCTGAGTATCAATGCCAAAAATTTCATATCAATGTTGGTAAAAACACAGGTCAAACAGACTCTAAATGCAATAAGGAATTATCATATCTGAACAACTTTTTTGCAACTTATCTATGTGCACATGAGAGTTCAAATGGGGCAACTGGAAGACCAACTGGAAAGAACAGATAAAACTGAAACTGCCATCACATTGGCATAAACATTAACTTTTACAATTGAACACACACATGCATCAACTATGTTGAGCTCCAAAATCTGGTGAGAAATGCAAGAAAAGAATTTTTGAAGCATCTCTAATTCACTTGAATACATCAAGTTAAAAAAAAAACATACGTCAAACTTGGAAGATCCCTTATAGCACTGGTCTGTGTTCTAGATTCTACTGTACACTTTGGTGGCAGCTGCTGCTATGAGATTTTAGGAGTATTCAGAAAGTGAAAAATCCAGGTAGAATCTGAGTTGATCTTTGTGTTCACATGAATTTTGAATTTGTTCAATTAAGTTGGGTGTGTGCGATGTGCAGAAAAACTACTTAACTCGATAATCAATGTTGGGTTTCCCCCAGGTTTTTCCAAAAGTTTCACATTCTTAACTGTGAGAATAACTGATGTGAAGAGACCTGGGATAAAACTCTGCATGCCTTGAATGTACTTTGAATAACTCCGCTCTCAACTACCTCTTTTTCAAGTGCTACATTGTAGAACGTGAACTTGCAGAGATGCGCACAATGATGTTCTATATGTGATAACAAAACCAGAATGCATGAGTGAGATTATCACATAGTTGTGCTAAAAGCACAACGTGTGAATGACCCTTTAGACAGGAGTCTTTCCCACCTTTTTACTGAAAATGCTGGGAACTGAGCTAGGAACTTCCTCATTCTGATTTGTGAAAACTGTCACTAAAGAAATTATTCCTCCACCCATCCCAAATATGTCCTGGGAGCCCAAGTGAATCATTTATTAGTAGAACTTTACTTTAAGATCTGACTGAAAAAAGGAATTTGTCATTACAGAAGTCAGTTCTCCCCACCAAGTTTGTGTAACTCCAAGCATTTGATCGAGTTGTGAGTAGCAGCTTTGTGTGTCAGGCGGTAATCTTTTTGGCAAGGGTTTTTGTTATTTTTTAAACAAAATTCCCTCAGGCTTTAAAAATTTTCCATGGGGTTTTCCTGCTTTTATTTGCGGTTTTAGGATTTTTCTTATTTAAAAAATCATTTCATCTTTTCCATTAATTTCCTTCTGGGCAAACCATTTCCGTTTAAGAAAAAACTTTATCATTAGCGTTACAGAATGGAAGGAATCCAGCCTAGTACTGTAGAGCGTACAGTCTGTGAGACATAAAAAACATTTTTCATCTCTTTATTCTCACTATAATTAGAATGAAGTGTTTAAGGATGATTTATTTCCAATAACTGGCATAAAATTAGATAGGAAAGATATCAAAGCTGAAGGAAGTGACAACAACAGTTATACTCCTGCTTGTAGCTTTAAGGTCTTCTTTAAATGGCTAATATGTGTGTACACGCGTGCGCGTGCGTGCGCACACACACACACAGAAAGAGGGAGGGAGGGAGAGGAATGGGTGCATACCGTTAAAAGCTTGGAAAAAGTTGGGAGGGGTGAAAACTATGATCTTAGCCCTGGTGGTGGCTAGAATATATCATATTGAAAGCTTTATTGAAGGAAGTGATTATATATATCAGTATGGGGAATGGGAGTGAGGGATTCAAGCAACACTTTTATTTTGATGCCACACACAAGAAAATTTCCTGGAAATCACCCTTTACATTTTAAGAGAAGAAAAGAGGCATGCCGCCTCTTGACAGGGTAAAATCATCTACAGATGGATGACAAATGTTTGAGATGAAGATAGCAGTCTCTGAATACCAGGCAATTTGTGATCTCCTATTGATACCGCTACCACTTCTCTCACACACCTCAAACCCACAATGCTTGCCATACTTAACAACCCCCTGTAGTTTTTGCACAAGGCTGACTGAGCCTGAGTTTAAACGTGCCAGTTGTTTCATTATGTTTTATTATGTAGCCATCATGGGTAATTAGTTGTTCCTATTTGTGAGAGCAAATTAATTACAAGTAATCGTGAACCTAGCAGAAGAGATGCCACCCCTCAGCTGCTGCTGCCTGAGGCTTTGCCTAGTCTGCCTAATAGCCTTGGTTCTTGCATTCCTTTTTTTCCTCTCTATTGCTCCTCATGTAGCACATTTGATTTTGGCTTCACAACAAAGAATAGTTTACCATTAGTAAAAACCTGATAAACCCCTATTTACTGCAAATTTAGAGAGGACTAAGATTTTGCATTGTCAGACATCACTAGGATGACAGCCATTAACAAATGGCTAACCCAACTGCATGAATGTAGCATGCAATGCAGTATTCAATCTCTAATGTACTAGTTTCATTTTTGTTTTGTGGTTTTGTTAATACAGTACTTTATGACTTTAGGTCTGTTTTTGTTGATGCCACCTCCTCAAACACACTCCCATCGCTACCCATCCAAAGGGCCTCTGAGGCTGCAGACCAGGGTCCTGGGACATGACATCTCCAGCTTTCTCTTGGTAACCACTTTCATACAGCATTATGGCAGGACCCAGAGGGGTCTCCTCCAGCTGCCTGTCTTCAGCAGGCTCTTTTTTACCAAGAAAGCATTAGAGATGTCTATTCCCACCACCCTGCAATACCTTGGAAACCCTCCGTCAGGGTGCTGCCAGGCTGAAAGGGTAGTCTGGGGGGGGAGGTCATGCTCAACAGAGAACCAGTGTGGTGTAGTGGTTTTGGACTATCAATCTGGAGACCACAGTTCAAATCCTTCCTTGGCTATGGAAACCTGGGTGAAGTGCCACCATTATAATGAGGCTCGAGTGCGGCAGCGCAGCAGCACACACCGTTCATTTTTCTAATGGAAGGGGGGGTCTGGACCCCAAGAATCCCCCCCCCTGGCTACGTCCCTGTTGCCTGCAAGGAACACCACTGTGAGATTACCAGCGGTTTTTTTTATTCCTGGACAATCTGAAGCCAAAGTAACCCAAAGCAAACAAGCATCTTTAATGACCATAACAGATTGGAAAGCTGGGCCCAAACTAACAAAATGATTTTCAGCAGAGAGAAAGGTAGGATATTACATTTTGGCAATAAAAATAAAGTGTACAGATATAGGATGGGTGACACCTGGCTTGAAGGCAGTACAGAAAAGGTTTCAAATCCCAGTGCAGCCATGAAACCCGCTAGGTGATCTTGGGCAAGTCCAACTTTCTCAGCCTCCAGGCAAACCTTCCCTGAACAAATCTTGCCAAGAAAACCTTAGGTTCTCCGTAAGTCAGAAACAACTTGAAGGCATGCAACAACAACAAGCAAGCAAGCAAGCAACAACAACAACAAGCAAACAACAACAAAGTTGTCAAGGGAAGGCAAACACAGCAAATAGAGGGTACTAGGCGTGCACAATATTAAATGTCTCATTCTCTGCAATGCTACAAATTTGGGGACTAAATGTTCATACAGTATTTAGGGATTAGACGCCTACATACATGGAGCCAAACCAATGTCCCTGGGGAAGATGCTTTACAATTGAGGTGCTGCATACTTTGCAGCTGTTGGAAGAACCAGAAAAGGAGGGCCGTGGCACAAGCGAGAGACTTTGTCACGGTGCCACTCGTTTTATTGTTTGATGGTGCTGTAAACTACTTCAGGGTTCTGTGCAAACAAGAAAAGGTACAGACATATCTATGATCAATAAATAAATCACAATGTAAGACACCGTGAAGCCACATGAAGACAAACCAGGGTGACCAGAGGCCCTCCTTTTCTAAGGCGCATTACAGACCGCCCGTTTGGGGCGGCCTGTAACCGGCCCTTTCCCCGCCGGATTGGGGCCTCAGCTGCCAGAACGGCAGCCTCTGAGGCTCCGATCCGCCGCTTTCCAGGCTGCAAAAGGTCGTTTCCCCGCGACCTGAAAAGAGGTGTCCTTGGGGCTTCAAGCCCCAAGGACACCCCAACGGCAGCAGGGACTCTGTGACTTTGCGTCACTGGTGCAGCCTTCACACGGCTGCACCAGCAACGCAAACCAGGAAGGAGCTCCGTTTCGGAGCTCCTTCCTGCTCTGACGAAAGGGCGTACTAAGCGCCCTCGCGCGGCGCAACAACGTCACGTTCGCCCCGCCCTGTTTGGAGGCGGCGCATTCATGACGTCGTCATGGCGGCCCCCATGTGGAAGAGGCGGTGTCATTTTGTACGGACTCAGTCTGTGCTAGGGTTAGGGGCGTCCAGAAACGATGCCCCTTTTTAACCCTAGTACGGACTGAGTCTGTAGTTTAAGGCCCATCTGTAACGGGCCACAGACATGCCCTACATTTCAACCTTCTATCCAGGAGGCATTCCAAAACGTCCTTCATTTTGAGCAGGACTAAGAGTAACACCACGTCTTAAGCAATGGGCTGCTTGAGGACACAATGCAAATGCTGAAAGGGCTTTTTCCTTACTTTGTTCAATGGAAAAATAAAAGGAATAATTTGAATGTTGTCAAGGGTTTGACGCTAGTAAAGTACAATTTTAAGCTTTTCTTTTGCTGAGAGTTCTATAAGTATATTGCAAGCCAACAAGGCATTTTAACAAAGGTACATCTATCAGAAAAATACAGCTGAGTACATGATAACACACAGTACAGGTAATATAGCTGTAAATAAACCATGTGAATTTATATTTCTGTTAGTGTTTTTAAAATAAATAAATAAAATAAAAATAAAACTTTTATTTATATCCTGCTTTTCTGTTACAAGACAAAGCGGCTCACAACATATTAAAATCCACATTTACAAAATTATGTCCCAAATCCCCCCCTTAAAACAGGATTAAACATGTACAATTAAAAAATCTATTAAAAACACAATAAAAAACACAATAAAAATATAACAAGGACAAGAGCGGTGGGCTAATACATGATGTGGGGGCAGTCATTCTGTGGCCAGGCACTTTATTCAGGAAAGGCCTGCCGGAAGAGATCCGTCTTGACAGCTTTTTTAAAGCTGTCTAAGCTGGCAATTTGACAGATCTCATCCGGCAGACCGTTCCATAGTTTGGGAGCAATTGCAGAGAAGGCCCTCTGGGAGGTAGCAGTTAGTCTGGTTTTTAAAGGCTGCAATAGATTCCTCCCAGAGGACCTGAGGGTGCGGGGCGGATTATATGGAAGCAAGCGATCCCTCAAATAGGTTGGACCCAAGCCATGTAGGGCTTTAAAGGTTATAACCAACACCTTGTACTGTGCCCGGAAACTAATAGGCAGCCAGTGAAGAGATTTTAAGATGGGTATTATTCGGTCACTCCTAGTTTTTCCAGCGACCAGCCTGGCTGCCATATTTTGCACTAGTTGAAGTTTCCGGAATAGGCACAAGGGTAGCCCCATGTAGAGCGCATAACAGAAATCAAGTCGTGAAGTTACCAGTAAATGTACAACAGTTCCTAGGTCCTTTACTTCCAGCTTTTATTTACTTTAGCTTTTATTTTGTCATGTCCCACATTTTGCTTGAATGCCCTACATTTCACAGTGCCTTGTCCTCCATTGCGGTTAGGATATCTGGTCACTCTGAGACAAACTGTGGCTGTCCCATTTCTCTGAAGGGAGATTTGACACTAGAACTATGCCAAAAACATCAGCATGGGTTTGTCATGTTACATATTGGCAATGCCCAAATCCAGTTGTGACTGGGGGCCTCTATGCTAATGGAATGATAGATATGCTTCTGGTTTTAGTATGAACTTTAAATGGGCTGTCAAGGGTACTGACTCCTGTCTCAAAATAGTTTCAGAACCATGGAGTGAATCAAGCTCCCCACTGACACTAACACCAATTGCCATTGACTAAATTTAATTCCTGCCTTAGGTTCTTCCCTTGCATACAGAGTTATCTATAAAAAAACTTTAGCTGCATCTGCACTAAAGAAATAATCCAGATTGACACCACTTTAACTGCCATGGCTCCATGCTATGGACTCCTGGGATATGTAGTCTGACAGAGAAGGCTAAATATCTCATGAAACTACAAATCCCAGAATGCTATAGGATGGAGCCATGGTAGTTAAAGTGGTGTCAGATTGGACTGTTTCTGCAATGCGGATGCAGCCTTCGTCAGGAAATACTAGTTAGATATCTGGAAGCCATACTTGATTGTGGCTGGTGGGGAAGGCAAGGCAAAGAAAGTCCTCATTTTCACTTTCAGCTAGATAATGCATCATTAGCTGTACAGCCAGCCTTTTAAATAAATGGATTGATTTATTAGCTCAGGCACTGTGCTCAATCCATTAACAAGATAAAGGGAGTGCTTCCGGGCAAAATTTCCTCTAGAAATCTTTGCTTACTTTCACTGGCCAAGACTCTACTGACCAGTAGTAGGTTAGAAAGCTCTGCTGCACAGAAATGCAGAATCGCCACTGCTTACTGCTAAGCACACACCATTTTGGAAGAAGTTAATTCGACTTGTGAAGGAAGGTTTTGGATATGTCATTGCATAAGTGGCGGTAAGAATGTCACACTGCTCCTGCTAGAGCCCCACTGGAGGAGCAGTTTGTTGATGGGTTCTTGGTCCATGTGTATTGCTCCTTTTGGCCTCTCCACCCTGAACTACCCCCATGGTGAAACTGTCTGTAAACTGTTTTATTGTTGCTGCTGCTGTTGTGCGCCTTCAAGTAGTTTTTGACTTATGGCGACCCTAGGGCAAATCTATCATGGGGTTTTCTTGGCAAGATTTGTTCAGAGGGATTTTCCATTGCCATCATCTGAGGATGAGAGAGTGTGACTTGCCCAAGGTCACCCAGTGGGTTTACATAGTCAAACCGGAAGTCAAACCCTGGTCTTTAGAGTCAAAGTCCAACACTCAAGCCACTACACTATGCTGGCTCTGTTTACACTTGTTTTAATGTTGTTTTGGATTTGTATTATGGTTGCTGAAGAACCCTGAGCTCTTGTGTCTCTGTAAATCACACCTACAAAGGAGAAAAAGATGCAACAGGACAGAAAAACAAGCCCAGGAAGGAGACACTGCTGATCATAAAGCCACGCATTTGCTGTCAGAACAACCATTTGGCATCGAGCATACATAAAATAGCAAAATAAAGGCTTGCTTTTTGGAATACACACACACACACACACACACACACACACACACACACACACACATTCAAGCTGTGGATGGGTGAATCTTTGGATGCAGAATCCCTGGATACAGAGGGCTGGCTGTCATTGCCTAGAAGGAGATGTAAGAATTAAACACCCAAAGTACTTGGAGCTTGCATCCAGTTTTGACTTGGAGTGGTACAATTGGACTACAATGGTCATCATCCCTATAAACTGGCCATGCTGTATCCAGAATCATCTGAAGGGTCACAGGTTTTCCATCTCTCTGCTGCCACTTTTTTTAATAACTATAAATATTTATTATTGACAATACATACTTGGGCTCCTGAAGTGATGTGCAGCAAATAAAAATAGAACAAGTAAAACAGAATACAGTACTGGAAAAAAGACCCAAACCACTTTTTAAAGACACAGAGAATTAAATACAATACAACCTCCATATAGTTCCAATCTTATTGCAGTTAGTGAATATTGCAGATAATGGCAAACACTGTATTTCCATTGGAAGTTGACCACAGAGTCACAATGAGGACCTCCAGATGCCTAGAGAGACCTTTTTTTCCCTGGACATGAGTAAGTGAAACTGCGGTTACCAGACCTGCAGATACAGGGGTCATACTAGAATAAAAGTAGCCTGGATTAAAGGTCAAAAGCTGTATAGACAAAGAGCTGCACAAGGGAAAACATGACATTTGCTGATCCCCTACATTTACTGTACTATTTACCTAAGGAGGGTCCGCCAATCCTTAAAAAAGCAGTTTTCAGAGTAGATTCACAGAGGGTTGCAGCCAAATCAGCCAAAAATGGGTTTCCCAACTTGAACAAGTATAGCTGTTTTCCAATAGTGTGAGAGAACTACTGAGATACCAACTTATATACTATATATATTAGTTTGTGTGGCATATATATATATATATATATATATATATATATATATAGTTCACATGCAATTAAGAAGGAATGTCACAAACATTTCAGCTCAGTATATTGTAACAATGATTTATCACTGAAGGACAGGGAACTCAGGGAAGAGACATGGCTCATGCAAAGAAAACGTTTCACATCTTGGGAAAGACCCCTGTTTGAACAGAGATTGGAAAAATTCCTTTTTTTAAAAAAAATATGTCTCCCCAAATCTCCCAAACAATTTCTCCACAGGAAGTCTTCCCCCCCCCCCCCACCACCACCCTCAAATTCTAGCTGTGCTGCCAGTCATAGTAGATGCAGTGGGATGGTTCAAAAATAAACCAGCTCAAATGATACCTTGGATGGACAGATTTCATTTAAACAGGATGCTTTTGTTAAGCTGACTCAAACCAAGGACATGTAGTTGCACAGATGTGTATCTATATTAGGATCAAGGTTGCATACTAGTGGACAAGGCCTTTATCCTAAGCTAATAGAGCATCACTGATAAAAAAAAACCAAAGACACCTTGAATAATTTTTAACAGAGCAGCAGCAGCAAATCAGTCTTGAATTGCACATACCTGATAGCTTTTGGAAAAGCCAGCTCTGCATGGCCAGTGACTAAACCCATTGGGACTTCACAGCAGCCAGGATTCAGTAAATCGATATAGGATCACAGTGTCCCTTTCATTCTCCTGCCTTAATCATAGGCACAAGAAGAAAAGCTCCAGCTACTCCTAATAACATTGACAGTGTGCTGGGTGGGCAAGAAATCTCTCCTTGGCCACTGGTAAAATGCTCGTTTTACCCGCCGCCCCCCAAGCACAGAAAACGACTTTTATCAGAGTATCATTTTACCTTTCATTAACTTCACATTACAGCTATTCATCAAGAAGCGACGGGGATCATCAAGGGCTATTCATCCTAACTTCAGTGGACGTTTTATACCACTTGGAGTCCTCTGTGGATTAAAACAGAACTCGTCTAGGCATAGGTTTGACTTTCTGATCCTCCTGACTTGGTTAATGCTAGAACAGGGATGAGAGACCTTTTCTGGCTCAGGGACCATAGTCCAGTGAGGGATGGATCTAGTCAAGGATTGAGGGCACAGAGAAGAGTCTAAGCAAAGTGGGCAGGACCAGATGCATTTCTTAACCAGTCTCACCAATACAGACATTTTCCTACCCCCGGCTCACACCCAGACATTTTCCCACCCAGCACATAATGACTTCTATGCAATGTCTACTCCTCAGACACTGATCCCAATATAATGTCCTCCTAGGCTGCCAAACAGTAGTTAGAACGACTCAATGTAGAAAGTATCTGAACTTCCAGGCTTGGCTAGAAGGCAAGAGCCAAGAACTACATAGGCAAAGACCTAACTAGATAAGTGCTACTTAAAGTGGTCCTCCATGGACCACTGCCAGTCTGCAAACTATTAGCTGCCAGTCAGTCTGCAGCAAGTTTCAAGGAAGAGAAGAAATAGTTGTAGTTAATTAGAATAAATATGATGCCAGCCCCGGTCATATTGCGGGGGGAAACTGCAATATGTAGGATGTAGTGTCCTACATCAGAGAGCTTAAGAAGCACTGACCTAGAGAACCACTTGGAATTATGTGTTCTTATATTCCCCTATAAAACAAAGACAGCTGGGCCACACAGGCCATCTGTGGTGAACCACCTGCCATGAGACATGCCAGCAGTCAACACCAGAGCAAGGTCTCTTTCACACTACACAATTATGGTAGTTTGATCTCACCTTCAACTGACTTGGTTGCATCCTATGGAAACCTGGGATTTGTAATTTGGGGAGGCACTAGAGCTCTGTAGCAGCAAATCCTAAGTGTATGTGTATGTCACCTATCGACTTATGGTGACCCCATGGTTTTCACAGAGTCATATTATTAAAAGGGGAGAGATGACTTGTTTCAGGTAATTACATTGGGCCCTTAGTATCCGCTGGGGTTTGGTTCCAGGACACACACAGTGGGTACTAAAATCCATTAATGATCAAATCCCATTAAATACAATGACATAGTGAAATAGTGTCTCTTATATAAAATGGCAAAATCAAGGTTTGCTTTTGGGAATCTATACCTTTAAAAATATTCTCAAGCCGTGGCTGCTTGAATCCATGGATAAAAACTCCAGGTCTGGCATGAGGTCTGACCCATGCCAGAAGGTTGACTGTACATTGCTTGGAACTCAATATGTGTTCCCATACATATGCCTTGCCCAACACATGTCCTCTTGAGGCATTCACACTCTGTAAAAAATGTATGAGGACTGTGTCACTAGTTCTTTTGCCCTCTCTATACTGTATGTGATTATGTGCTGCTCTGAAAATAAGAACCTCCACTATCAGTGGAGTCTCTCTTCTACAGACCATCACCCTCCATGTGTAGAGATGGACATAAAGCAAGTGACAAAAGGCTGCAGGGCTAACACCTACACCCTACTCAGTTATTTAGCAAATAGCTACACTCTTTAGTTATAGCAGTTTGATACCACTTTAACTGCAATGGTCCATCCCCTCCGTGGTCATTTCCAGGCACTTCCAATTTTGGAGGGAAAAAAGACCCTCCAACTACGTCTTCCTAAGAAGTGTGCATCCAAGGTTTGATATTCCAAGTACAATGGC
The DNA here is from genome assembly GCF_019175285.1 of Sceloporus undulatus. Lineage (NCBI taxonomy): Eukaryota > Metazoa > Chordata > Lepidosauria > Squamata > Phrynosomatidae > Sceloporus > Sceloporus undulatus. The sequence goes on along the minus strand of NC_056523.1, from coordinate 156,408,514 downwards.
TCTGTTAAGTATAATCTGAGATATGGAGTTTGATGAGGTACTGGGAATTCTCTGCTAGAGAGCTCTGGTGCATAAGATCAAGAGAGTGTGCACTTGATCTCAGTAGAGAGAATTCTAAGTGGCGCACCAAACTACAAATTCCAGGATTCCCTAGGATATAGCCATGCCAGATAAAGAGTATGAAACTGCTAACAGAGTCAGCCTTCTGTATCCATGGATTCGGCACCTACTCCTGCCTGTGACTCTCTCCGAAGATTCAAAGGGCTGCATTTCAGTGCGGGGATGCTGTCTGCACAGGTTCCCATTGAGCCACCCTGCCACATCTACCACTGTCACCAGTCACATGTTCTGAGTCAAATGAGGTGCATAGCCATGTGTTCATCTTTGGGTGCCTCATTCTAACCTCAGGAGTGAGTGACCTGCAATGGTAGCAGCTGTGGCTGGGAAGCTCAGCAGACACCAATGCAGACATCTGTCCCAGCACAGAAAGGAAGGCCAAATAATGTGGAAGGGAGGAGGTTAAGTACTGCAGGGCCAGAATATTCCAGCTGCCCCTGGATTATCCGGCAGTGCAGACAAGGCTGAGAAGGAGATGGTTAATGGGTTGCCACTGTACTTACCCCCCCCAAAAAAGTTCAGTAATCCAACAGTCAGTTTGTTGTGTTTCCTTCGTTTCCGGCTTATGGAGACCCTCAGTGAAGCTACATTGGGTTTTCTTGGTAAGATTGTTCAGAGGAGGTTTGCCCTGCCCAAGGTCACCTAATGGGTCATGGCTGAGCAGGGAATCAAACCCTGGTCTCCACAGTTGTAATCCAATGCTCAATCCACTATGTCATGCTGGCTCTCTGGGTTTTAGTTTTATAGTTTTTAAAATGGCATTTCAACAGTGTTGACTTGCTGGTTTTCACCTGTTCCTGATAAAATGTTGTTGTGAGCAGCCATGAGTCCCAATTTTGTGGAAAAAAGCAGAATATGCACCAAATAACTAACTAAAGAGTTTACTGATACACATAGGCCCTCCTAAACATTGGTTAAAAAAAATTCAGAAAAATTTAGCAAACATTTGTGTACAATCAAATTAATTGGCTTTAGTGGGCTGAGTATCAATGCCAAAAATTTCATATCAATGTTGGTAAAAACACAGGTCAAACAGACTCTAAATGCAATAAGGCATTATCATATCTGAACAACTTTTTTGCATACTTATCTATGTGCACATGAGAGTTCATAATGGGGCAACTGGAAGACCAACTGGAAATGAACAGATAAAACTGAAAACTGCCATCACATGTGCAATACATATAACTTTTACAATTTGAACACACACATGCATCAACTAATGTTGAGCTCCAAATCTGGTGAGAAATGCAGAAAGAGATTTTTTGAAGCATCTCTAATTCACTTGAATACATCAAGTTAAAAAAAAAACATACGTCAAACATTGGAAGATCCCTATAGCACTGGTCTGTGTTTCTAGATTCTACTGTACACTTGGGTTGGCAGCTGCTGCTATGAGATTTAGGAGTTTATCAGAAAGTGAAAAATCCAGGTAGAATCTGAGTGAATCTTTGTTGTTCACATGAATTTTGAATTTGTTCAATTAAGTTGGTGTGTGCGTAGTGGCCAGAAAAACACTTAACTCGGATAATCAATGTTGGGTTTCCCCCAGGTTTTTCCAAAAGTTTCACATTCTTAACTGTGAGAATAACTGATGTGAAGAGACCTGGGATAAAACTCTGCATGCCTGAATGTACTTTGAAAACTCCGCATCATCAACTCCTTTATCAAGTGCTGACATGTGTGAGCAACTGAACTTGCAGAGTGCGCACAATGATGTTCTATATGGTGAATAACAAAACCAGAATGCATGAGTGAGATTATTCACAAGTTGTCTAAAAGCAACAACGTGTGAATGACCCTTTAGACAGGAGTCTTTCCCACCTTTTACTGAAAATATGGGAACTGAGCTAGGAACTTCCTCATTCTGATTTTGGAAAACTGTCACTAAAGAAATTATTCCTCCACCCCACCCAAATAGTCCTGGGAGCCCAAGTGAATATTTATTAGTAGAAACTTTACTTTAAGATCTGACTGAAAAAAAGGGAATTGTCATACAGAAGTCAGTTCCCACCAAGTTTGTGTAACTTCAAGCATTTGATCTGATTGTGAGTATGCAGCTTTGTGTGTCAGGCTGTAATCTTTTTGGCAAGGGTTTTTTGTTATTTTTTAAACAAAAATTCCCTCAGGCTTTAAAAATATTTCCATGGGGTTTTCTTTGCTTTTATTTGCTGTTTTAGGATTTTTCTTAATTTAAAAAATCATTTCATCTTTTCCATTATTTCCTTCTGGGCAAACCATTTCCTGTTAAGAAAAAACTTTTATCATTAGCGTTAACAGATATGGAAGGAATCCACCTAGTACTGTAGAGCGTACAGTCGTGAAGACATAAAAAACATTTTTTCATCCTTTATCTCACTATAATTAGAATGAAGTGTTTAAGGATGATTTATTTCTAATAACTGGCATAAATTTAGATAGGAAAGATATCAAAGCTGAAGGAAGTGACAACAATCAGTTATACTCACTGCTTGTAGCTTAAGGTCTTCTTTAAATGGCTAATTTATGTGTGTACACGCTGCGCGTGCGTGCGCACACACACACACAGAAAGAGGGAGGGAGGGAGAGGAATGGGTGCATACCGTTAAAAGCTTGGAAAAGTTGGAGAGGGTGAAAACTATGATCTTAGCCCTGGTGGTGGCTAGAATATATCAATATTGAAGATTTATTGAAGGAAGTGATTATATATATTCAGTATGGGGAATGGGAGTGAGGGATTCAAGCAACACTTTTATTTTGATGCCACACACAAGAAAATTTCCTGGAAATCACCCCTTTACATTTTAAGAGAAGAAAAGAGGCATGCCGCCTCTTGACAGGGTAATCATCTACAGATGGAGGACAAAATGTTGAGATGAAGATAGCAGTCTCTGAATACCAGGCATATTTTGTGATCTCCATTGATACCGCTACCACTTCTCTCACACACCTCAAACCCACAATGCTTGCCATACTTAACAAACCCCTGTAGTTTTTGCACAAGCTGACTGAGCCTGAGTTTAACGTGCCAGTTGTTTCATTATGTTTTATTATGTAGCCATCATGGGTAATTAGTTGTTTCCTATTGTGGAGAAGCAAAATTAATTACAAGTAATCTGAACCTAGCAGAAGAGATGCCACCCCTCAGCTGCTGCTGCCTGAGGCTTGCCTTAGTCTGCCTAATACCTTGGTTCTTGCATTCCTTTTTCCCTCTTCTATTGCTCCTCATGTAGCACATTGTGATTTGGGCTTCACAACAAAGAATAGTTTACCATTAGTACAAACCTGATATAACCCCATTTACTGCAAATTTAGAACGAGGACAAGATTTTGCATTGTCAGACATCACTAGGATGACAGCCATTAACAAATGGCTAACCCAACGCATGAATGTAGCATGCAATGCAGTATTCAATCTCTAATGTACGTTTTCATTTTTGTTTTGTGGTTTTGTTAATACAGTACTTTATGACTTTAGGTCTGTTTGTTTGATGCCACCTCCTCAAACACTACCCATCGCTACCCATCCAAAGGGCCTCTGAGGCTCTGAGACCAGGGTCTGGGACATGACATCTCCAGCTTTCTCTTGGTAACCACTTTCATACAGACAAACAGTTATGGCAGGACCCAGAGGGGTCCTCAGCTGCCTGTCTTCAGCATGCTCTTTTTACCAAGAAAGATTAGAGATGTCTATTCCCACCACCCTGCAATACCTGGAAACCTCCCGTCAGGGTGCTGCCAGGCTGAAAGGGTAGTCTGAGGGGGGGAGGTCATGCTCAACAGAGAACCAGTGTGGTGTAGTGGTTTTGGACTATCAATTGGAGACCACATTCAAATCCTTCTTGGCATGGAAACCTGGGTGAGCTTGAGCAAGCTACATTCTCTCAGACTCAGAGGAAGGCAAAGGCAACCCTCCTCTGACCAAATCTTGCCAGGAAAACCCGTGTTAGGCTTTAGGGTCACATAAATCGGAATGACTTGAATACAGCAACCAACATGTTCAAGTGTTTGCAACAGTAAATGTGAACCGTCTGGAGTTACAAATCATAAGCCAGCTTATGTCTTATACTTACTGAGCAAGATACCATCTAAAAGCTTCAAATTACCATGGATAAGGGAAGGAAGCAAGAGAAGAGAAGTGCATGTAGCTAGAGACTCATGCTTGCCACACTTAACAAATGGCTAACCCAATCGCATGAACACAGCATTCATTTTCTCTAATGTTGTGCCAGTTTCATTTTGTTTTGTGGTTTTATTAGTAAGTACTTAACATGAATGTGTTTTTGTATTTTAAAAAGGTATGAAAAGGTTCAATGGAAATGTACATAATCGTTCTAAATACTGGGCAAGATGATAGTTTCCTATTATCTTCAGAATGTCTGAAGTAAAATATCCATTTTATTTACTTGTTTGTTACTGGGAGGCTAATAAATTAATTAGCTGCTCATAATCTATTATAAATGGAATCTGTACTTAAAAACCACTAAACGCACATATATTTTAACAAGTGATTGAGTTTAAGACTCTGGGTGTCCTTTTCCCCATTATGCATAATTGCTTTTCCTCCTAACTCTAAATGACTGTTCTTAAAAGAATCTCACTCTATTAAGCTCCTCATTTGATCCTGCCACTAATGGCTGGAAAATAATTGCGATGATGAAGACAGAAATTGCCTGGTTAAAAGGAAAGCTAAAAGCAAGAGATTAAATGAAGAATTGTACTTCTGCCAGCACACTAAGTTGTATGTGTGAATGAGCAATCACATCCCCCCTTCTTTTCCATACAGTATGATACATATCACCTCACATAACCTCAGAGGCAATCTCCTTGATCCAGTCAGGGCAGGGGACATACGGAAATGGAAGAAAAGAAGCACCCTCTTGCCTTTGCACACTCATTAAAGACCTGCACACATCAGTGTCTGCTACACACAGTTTTCATTGCCCACACCTATGTGAGCATAACTTTGTCAGGAAAATGCACAAGCACATATGATCAGTTTGAGAGAGTGAGGAGAGGTGATCAAGATCTAGCTCCTTCCTTCATCCTCTACATACCATTGGTTGGCACCATTCCTGATCACAAGCTGGTAATAGTGATTTTAAATGAATCTCTATGTTCAGGAGCAATTCAGATGCCAGGTGCTAAAGACAAAGACCAGGGAGGGGAGGACTATTTCCAATATGATTTTCTTTGGGGAGGAATTCTCTGAGGCATCAGAGAGATGCTATGGAAATGGAAAAATTAAAGCGGGATAGGCAACTTTGCAGTACTTGCGGGGAACAATGAACCACACCTACCAGGGATAACATTGCAGCTCCAAATGTATGGGTTTCTCTGGGTTCTCTGTGGTACAGGAGGGAAAAGGAGGACCCTCCCATCCATGGAGACCTATGGATTAGCACGGTAGAGCATCTCCTTCTCTTTGAGAAGAGAATGCCCTAAAGATGTATAAGTGATGCACAGCTAAAAGGTCAACATAATTCTAGGCTGCATTAGTGTCTAGATCAAGGGAAGTAATAATGCCACTCTATTCTGCTTTGGTCAGGCCTCACCTGGAACACTATGTCCAGTTCTGGGCAAAACAAGGATGTTGAGAAATCTAAATCACCAAACCAGGGTCCAAACTAAGTATTGTGGTGCCTATCTGATTGACCTGTGGAATTCCATAATGCATGAAGGTGGTGGAAGGAACTATACATTTATCTGACTCCTGACTATTACTACCCTGTGTATGATTATGGGAATGTGTATGATTATGGAACAGAATGCAGAACTGCTAATTCCCTATAAATGCCATTGTGCATGGAATGCCTACCTGCCTAAGCGAACACTGAACTGGGAAAGCTCTTAGTATATATTTATACTGGATTTTGTATTCTCTGGACCTTTCCACACAGGGCACAGAAGTAGGGTCAGTTCGCATTGGATCGATGCATATTCGCGTTATATCGCATGGTGTTCCACACCTGTGAGCTCAGAATACGTATTGACCAATGCGATATAATGTGAATACGCTTTGGCAATGCATATTCATGGCGGGGTTCCGAACTGAAGGCAGCCGGCTCCTCCGTTTTGCGAGTCCGCAAAATTAGTGGATTCACGGGATCCGTATGATGGCCAGTGCGAAACCTCTGCTGCTTGGCTGTTGTGTACATCCAATCCACTGGTTCTCCTGAAAACCATCGGGTTACAAATTTCCCATGATGCTGCGTCTGGAATTTCCCCCATCTCCTTCTGTTGGTCCTTTCCCTTTCAGGACAACCGCCGGGGCTGGGGAGCGATTTTTCCACTGACCGAGATAAACAGAAACCTTTTGGTCGGGGGGGGGGGGAATGTATATGTATATGTGTGTATATATGTATATGTATGTGTGTGTGTGTGTGTGGTATATATATATATATACACACACACACACACACACACACACACACACACACACAGATGTGTGGTAAGCATATACATGCAGCATTACACTTTCGGCTGCTCCACAGTTTGTGTGTGTGTGGTGGTATGTGTATGTGTATGTGTATATATGTATATATGTATATGTAAATATATAACACACACACACAACACACACCACACAACACAGAGATGTGTGTGTAAGCATATACACAGCATTACACTTTCGGCTGCTCCACAGTTCGTGTGTGTGTGTGTGTGTGTATGTATATGTGTGTATAATGTATATGTACATACATACACACACACCCACACACAAAGATGTGGTGTAAGCATATACATGCGCATTACACTTTCGGCGGCTCCACAGTTTGTGTGTGTGTGTGTGTTGTGTGTGTGTGTGTGTATATATGTAATATGTATTAATATGTATGTGTAGATATATATATATATATATATATATATATATATATTACAACACACACACACACACACAGCTGTGTGCTACACATATAAATACGGCTCACCTTTTGGCAGTACCACTATGTGTATATGTGTGTATATCTCTGTGTGTGTGTGTGTGTGTGTGTGTATAAAAACACTCATACAGACAACTGTGTGTGTACACATAAAAAAAGGCATCTCACTTTTGGCTTAACCACTAGTGTATATATATAAGAATGTATGTATATATATAAACATGTATGTATGTATTTATGGTTGGGCATCACAACACACCACACACATATATACAGATGGTGCATACCCCTTTCGTAAGTTGCTAAATGAACAATCTCGGAGATAT
>NC_056523.1:156305611-156401183 GCF_019175285.1 Sceloporus undulatus | reverse complement strand
CGATATTAAGCGCTAAACAGTGACCTCATTCTTCACCCCGGAAGTTAAAAATGTTGCACCCCATTCAGAGCCCCACAGAGCATGCGCAAGGCTGCCGATGCGCATCAGCCAATACACATTGTATTGGGCTGGTGTGGTTATCCAATCTACACTTGCCTCACTTTGCCTGAATACGCATTGGCTGATTCGCAAAACCTCAATTTGGAAGGCCGCCCAGGTGTGAATGAGCGATGCGATACGACGCAAATACGAATTGGGAAAGCATATTCAGAGAGCGTGGGTGTGAATGAATGATGCGATATGACGCGAATACGCATCGGCCAATGCGAACTGACCCTACTTCTGTGCCCTGTGTGGAAAGATCCTCTGTCCCAGAGAGAGGGATGGAGACAGAGGGAGAAAGTCATTTCCTAAGTCCTAAGCATCCTCAAAACAACACAGAAGAGTGATCATGATTTGAATCTACAGCACCCAGCAGTGCATAGCACAGAAAGGAAAAATCAAGGTACGTGAAGTTAAATGTCATGCCTGCAAACCAGAGTGTGCTGGTGTGGGTGGAATGACAGTACTCAGATCCACAACAGCATCCTTAGAAAAGCAGGCTTTTAAAAATCCACAGTTGTTGGCCACCAGCACCACAAAAATGGATGCAATCACATTTTCCAAAGATTCATTGCCTCAGGGATTATTCAGACATTGTTTTTGTTAGCTCGACTATGTGAATAATCTCACCCATTTTAGTTTTGTAATTCGCACTATTTTTTTTAACGGAACTGCATCTATGCTCATCTCTATGAGTTCTGTTGCCCACACATGTCCGCACTGCAAATAAAGATGGAGTCAAAGATGCAGATGTATTAAAAACATGTTCAAGGCATGCAATTTCATCCCAGTTTATCCTGGGTCTCATTGGTTATTCACCTAGCTGACAGTGTGAATCTTTTAGGAAAACTAAAATCATCATCCTCATCATCATCATCCTCATCATCATGAGATTGATTATGCCAGGATTTGCAGGTATTTGGGTACCCCCCAAAATCTTTAGCAGATGCATTTGAAATGCATGTGAAGAACAGAGATTATTCCCACAGGATTTTTTTTAATTATCTGAATAACCCCTAGGAAAGGGAAACTGAAGTATGCATATTAATATAAAGAACAGGAATTCAAAGAAAAGAATACAGAAGCTGGTTGGTCAAAAAAAACCCCTCAAACTCTAGTGTGGGAGAAATGGAGCCTAAACCCTAGATAATGGCTTGAAAACAAGAACAAACTTCAAAGAGAGGAGGAGGGGGGAAATGAACTGAAACACCACAGTTGACACAATAACATCTCTGGCACAAATACTAAAATGGCTTTTAACAACACCAAAACCTAGCTTTCTTGTTACTTCAGTGGATTCAGTTCAGAGGTGATGGCAGACTTCTCCCCATCCCTCATCCCTGTATACATTCACATAAAGATTCACACAGTCTCTCTCTTTCTTTCTCTCTCTTGTTACTGCTGCAAGAAGAATGTGTTTTGCTGCTCTGATCATCAAGGAAGGAGAACAGTAGTGTGCCTGCTACCCATTTGCTTCCTCTGTGCGAATCATGGAAAATGCATGAATTCCACCCATTGCTTGGCCCTCTTCCCAACCAGCTAGGGGGAGGGGCCAGGTATGCCTCAAATAACATCCAAAATCCACAAAACAGTGATACCTTTAATCGGCCAACCCAAATGCACAAAATACATGAAGCAAGCTTTCAAAGCTCCACTGGCATAAGGCAAAGGTGTTAAGAATCATACAGGAGGAAAAAAATAATAAAATGACAATGTTAGTCACAGGCTTGTACTGTACTTTGCTATACAGCCAGCACTGCTTCATCTGAATATTTTTCAAGAGTGTAAGTATGAGAGCACTGCCATACCTACACCCTTGAAAGAATTCTCCCTCCCAATGAAATTTTTTGTCAGTACCCTGAATTTCTGGCATTGCAGGAACATAAATTTTCAATTGAGTATTTAGAAATACAGTTAGGTATCTGAAAAGAGACTTCATCTAAACATTAGGAAGAATTTCTTGACAGTAATTGCTGTTCTACAGTGGAACACACTGCTTTGGAGAATGGTAGCGTCTCCTTCTTTGGAGGTTTATAAACAGAGCTTGGATGGCCATCTGTTGGAGGTGCTTTAATTATGTATTCCTGCATGGCAGGGGGTTGGGGTGGATGGCTCTTGTGGTGTCTTCGAACCAAAGAATGGGGAGGACAGCAATGAAAGAACTAGAAAAGATCCTAAAGATCAAAGATATATAACTAAACCTGAAAGTCAGAATTGTACAAGCAATTGAAAATGAACAAATGTGGGAGGAAGGTGGGATATAAATTATGGAAATAAAAATAAAAATAAAATAAAATCATACGATATGTGGTGCTGGAAAAGAGTGCTGAGGATACCATGGATAGCAAAAAGATAAAATAAGTGGGTCCTAGAACAGATCAAGCCTGAAATTTCCCTGGAGGCAAAGATGACTTAACCGTGGTTGCTGTACCTTGGCCACATCATAAGAAAGCATGACTCATTAGAAAAGACAATAATGCTGGGAAAAGTGGAAGGAATTAGAAAGAGAGGAAGACCACATGTTAGATGGATAGATTCAATTAAGGAGGTCACAGGTATGAATCTGCAGAAACTGCGAAGAGTAGTGGAGGACAGGGAGTCTTGAAAATGTTTCATCCACAGGATCAACACAAGTCAAGATTGATTTGAGGATGGTTAACAACAACAGCAACAAGAAATTCTGCTACAGTTTTTGAAATGTGAAGGCTTAGATTAGAGCTCCCACATGTTTCCCAGCAGTGATATGTGCTCTAGAAGGAACAGACACATCTATTTTCTCTGAAAAGCTATATAAGCTTTTTGCCCATTACATTAAGAAAGTAACTGACCAAAGAACCATTAATTATGTATGTATTTACTAAAAAAAGAAAGCTGAACATGTGCAGATTATGGGGACACAGGCACAAATAAATAAATTTAAAAAAACCACAAGTGAATAAGGACTTCGTGCTTTTTAAGAGGGAAAAAGATTGCTTGAATTTTCCCCCCTTTCAAATTACTGTTCAGGTAAATCCCTGCCTAGTGCTCCTCTGTCCCAGCCCATGCTTGCTTGCGTGGATGGAACTCAGTTGGATAAACATACAGGAAAAACACCAGATAGTTTTAATAGTACAGAGTTTATGGGTGCATCAACACTGTAGAAATAATGCAGTTTGACACCACTTTAACTGCCCTGGCTCTGTCCTACAGAATCCTGGGATTTTTAGTTTTGTGAGGCACTAGCACTCTTTGGCAGAGGAGGCTAAAGACTTTGTAAAACGTGTAAACTACAAATTTCAGGGTTCTATAGCATGGAGCTACAGCACTTAAAGTGGTGTCAAACTGCATTGTTTCTATAGTATAAATGCACCAACTTTTAATTCCAGTTGTTGTGCATAGTGGGAAGAACAATAATTTCTCAGGACCAGTAATGGTAAATGCTGAGACACGAGCAGGGCAGTTTCCCCATGTCAGTGAGGAGGAAGCCGTGGTGGGGTGATCACTACATCAGTGGTATCACTTGGAAGGTGTGGGGGGTGCAGACCACACCAGGTGACACCCTAAGGGGGGGAGCGGTTTGACACCACTTCTCCTTAAACACCTGCATTTTGACAGAAATTGGTTGTGGCATTCATTTGATTTCCTTTAAAATGTTTTAAGAGATGGTGGAAGGAGGGGTGAAGCTCAGTGGAGCAGCCTAGAATTTTTAAAAATAAAATTTCAAATTTGAAATTTTTAATTTTTAAATTCTTTTAAAATTTTCTTTAAAAACATCACATTTTAACCATATCTTCACTATGTATATGTAAATACATTTAGGCTGTGCATATGAAATTGTAATTTGAAGGTATAATTTTAATTTTGCTATTTGTTTATGTCACAACTAGTAGGATTACATTCAGTGACATGTGGAAATTATGATTTTTGAGTAACATTAGTGCAAAAAGCATTACTACGAATTGTATAAGGTGTGAAATGGAAGGAGGTCAATGGGGGGGGGGGGGGGAGTGACACCATGAATTACCACACCGGGTGACATCAACCCTAGGGATGCCACTGCACCACATTCCAGACACTTCTGGCCAGGCCAGACGTTGTGCACATGGAAGGGAAGGAAAATAGGTATGCTTTTTCAGGGCTCATGCACTTTTCCCCAGGTTCAAGGGTTATGACAGACAAATGCTCTCCTTTTGCTCTTAGTGCCACAAGAGGACTGTTGGAATACCTATGGCACAGAATTAAGAGCAATGAAAGTGCTGTTCCTTTTTCTGGAGCCCTTTCACACTATACAGTTAGCACGTTATGAATATGTTTTAACAGCCATGGCTGAATCCTGTGATTCATAGTTTGTTCAGAGGCACTGGAGGGGTTCTCTCGTTGAGGTTTCTAAATGGTCCTCCCTAAATACAACATTTTTACCCCACTCTGGGGCTATTTTAGGCCCAGGGAGGTCTTTTTAAAAAACACACCAGGAAGTAAATAGGATGTCAATGTGGAACTGTGACTGTGTTCTCTCATGTGAAGACTGTCACCACTAGCTAGAAGACCAAAGTGGGGTCAAGAGCACTGGAGAGTCTGCTATCAATTAGGCTAATGAACATTTTCAGACAACTAACAAGGGGATTCTACTCTGTCATGCTTTGTTGATAAGAATCACATGTCTTGCTATTGCGGTAACATTAAAAGAACTTGGAATAAATTTTACAAACTGATGTAATATATCATACCGTCCCAATTGTCCTGGTTTATTTGGGACAGTCCCAATTAATTCTCTATCATCCTACTTTTACAGCTGCTTTTAAAATGCCACAGTTTCTCTCTCCTTCTCCCACTTTTCCCTTTCCTCCCGGTTTATTCACTTTCTACAAGCTGAATTCAAAGTGCAGAAGTAGTTTGCACTCAGTTAACTCAACAGGCTGGAGATGACAGGAGTGGGCAGAATCTTGTCCTTCAGTGTAAAGTCAGGCACCCCCATCTTGTGGGTTCTACCTCATTAATAACTTTCGCCATCTGGACCACATCCTGATATTGCTTGGCCACATTTGTCCTCACTTTCATCTGTCCTCAAGGATTAATCTGTTTGTTACTAAAGCCCAAGCTACATGATATTTTATAGACCGTGATAGCAATTATGTCTTTTAAAGCTCTAGGGCAAGGATGGGCCTGAAGGCTGCATGAATTCAGTCCTCCAAAACCGTTTTTGCTCTTAAAGGATCCCAGTCTTCCACACAAGAAGTTAATATCAATTTTTTAAAACTAGAAGTGCCTGCCTTGCCCGAGAGACCATTGTTTTATCTTACAGAGCTCATTTTGGTCCTTGTTCCCTACATTAGTTGCCAGCATCTAGCATGGTGAAGGAAACAATCCTTTAGAGAAAGTAGATCTAGCTGTCAGTTCATTCAGTTTCTGTGTCTCTAAAGTTTGTGCGCATGATGTGCCTTCAAGTCACCTGTAAACCTTGGTGATTTCATTAATTTCATAGGGTTCTTTAAGCAAAGAATATTCAGAATTAGTTTTGCCAATTCCTTCCTCTGAAATACAGCCTACAGCTCCTGGTGTTCCTTGGTGGTGTCCCATCCTGACCCTCCTAAGCTTCCAAGATCAGACAGGATCTGGTGCCTTTGAGGCATTTAGGCCCCATGCCTCCTCTGATTCATGCTCCTAATACATGTGTGATGTAGAGGTTTCCTGCAGAACCTGTATACATAGCCATCTGTTATGTACTGATAGACAGAAAGGAAAAGATGATAGAGTTCAGGCTGTCACAACTATGGACCACTACTACACAGTGTAGTGGAAGGGAGAAAGCAAAGTAGCCCCTCCACTATGGGAAGACTGTTTCTACCTGGGTAAACACTGTAGAATCTACATTGTAGATACTTGATCTGATTCTCAAAATATCTAATTATTGATATTCATTTCTAATGAAGCAAACAAACAAGTATGCTGTGTTTGAACAATGAAACAAGCTCCTTCTGCTCCCCCCTCTTCCTCCTCTTCCTCCTCCTCCTCCCCCCCTCCATGCGCCGTTCGACCTGGGGGCGGGGTGGAGGAGGCAGAGGAGAAGGAGGTGGGTAACGCGGGGCCGCGCTGAGAGGTTGGGAGGGTGGCGCGGGGCCACGTGGGGAGGCAGGGAGGGCGGCGCGGGGCTTCCCCCTTCGCCTCCTCCGCCCCAGGCCGTGCGACCCTCGTCTTCCTCCTCCGCTCGGTGGAGGAGGAGGAGGGCAGCGCGGTCAAGCGCCACAACCCCACTGCAACCGGGGTTGTCCCGGTTTTTGGCAGCACCTGGGACGGGAGGGGCCCAGGGCCGCCAAAACAGGGATAATCCCGGTTGCAGCCGGGTTATGGCAACCCTAGGCACTGTAAACATGGATGATTTTACTGTCCAGCATTTACTGTGTAACAGTCTGCTTATGAATAGTGATCATACTGTCACTCCTTCTCAGACCCACGAAAGCTAATATACAGAAGGATGAATCAGACATTTGTGTCAATGTTCTATAGAAGAATGTACTGAAACAAAAGCTGTAACAGATAATGAAATTGTGCATTTTAAAATGTGCTATGAATTCTTTAGGGGACAGAGCTCAAAAGGAAAAGTCTTCATTTTTTTTTTCCTGTACATGAATGCAGAGGGAAAGAATTACTGATTTGTGCATTCAGAAACAATATTTAGATGCACCATACATTGTGCATTGGCAGTGATATTTTCATGAAAGGAACGGATGATTTCACTGAAGCTTGTTCTATATTATCAGTAACCCACAAACTGTAACTATCCAGGTCATGGAGGGAGTGGCTATGTTTTGCAAAAAGCAAAAGGAGTGCTCAACAGAGCAAACAAAACGCTTGTTGAAGAGCTGCAATAAGAAGCATTAACAAATGAATGAACCAGTTTCTATATTTTTAAAGGCATAGTATCTCTAAGCATGTTCAGAATATCTGTCCATTGGGAAAGAATTTATCTTGGGGGTTTTCCCCCCAAAAAGGATATTTACGTTCCGTAGCTATGACATAGTAACCCTGAATATGTTCAGAATGAAATCCACCAGACCCCCTCCCATCCTTCAATGTCTTACACTAGAAGTTCAAAGATGCATTTGTTTCAGTGGTTCTTTTTTAAGGTATAGCTTTGAATTGGTACCTGTATTAAATGTTAATTGCATTTGATGCTTTATTGTCACTGCTGTTGGATATTTTTTATTTTAAAAATACCAATATATTGTAATAATTGTGTTGGGTTTTGCTTTATGCATTTGTTTTGAAAGTCACTGTGGGTATGAAAGCAGAAGCATAAGACTTAATTATCATGGGCTGAATGAAACATAAAGGGGTACTGATGAGCAACTAGAGCGGGTTGAAAGACAGCTTCAAGTTGTGGTTTGATTAAATTTTATCTCAGGATCCTTGCTGATGGAAGAACAACATGTTCTCTTGTTTAATGGGAAAAAAAGGTATTCTCCTCAGTGGAGGCCTGAGTCCTCAGAAGTAAGATTATAGGCTCTTCTGATACATAGAAGACATAGATCTTTCGTTCTTTAGTTGCTTCCCTGCCAAAGCCACAAGCAAATGGTTGTGGCTTTCCCAGACATACTATGGAAAACTTGGAGAGAATATTCTAAACCTCGTCCAGAATGTGAAGTCAAAGGCTTTCATGGTTGGCATCCATAGTTTTTTGTGAGTTTTTTGGATTATGTGGCCATGTTCTAGAAGAGTTTATTTCTGATGTTTCACTTGCATCTGAGGCTGGCATCTTCAGAGAATGCTGGCATTGAAGTGAGTTGAGTATATATATATATGTGTGTGTGTGTGTGTGTGTGTATACACACACACACACTGTGTGACCCTGAGTTGGGAGGAGTGATTTCCATGTTAATCTGTGTATTGTTCTGTTGTTGAATGGCAAGGCCTCAGGGTGGGAGGATATACAAAGAGGATTAGTGTCTGTTTAATTAGAGATCCATTGTCTGATGGGAATAATAATAATAATAATAATAATAATAATAATAATAATAATAATTTGTATCCCGTCTCTCCCTGGATCGAGGTGGGTAACAACAAACAAAAACAATAGATTCAAACATGACTAACAGTAGATAAAAGCATAACAGGATATATTAGATCCTAGTTCCCCAGTCTACCTCCCACTCTAAAATACCATTAAAAACAATTCTCAATAAAATGGCTAATAAAATAAATCTAGATCAAAGTCCGGTGGGTACAGAGAAAACTCAGCTGCATTTGCTGAGTCCTGATTTTGCTGTTTTTCAGGACTGGTAGCCAAGCTTTATTCACTTTAAGGGTTTCTTCTTTCCTGTTGAAGTTGTCCAGGTGTTTGTGGATTCCAATGGCTTCTCTGTACTTTCTGACCTGATAGTTGTTGGCATGGTCCAGAATTTCAGTGTCTTCAAATAGCATTTTATGTCCAGAGTGGTTTATAATGTGTTCTGCTACTGATAATTTTTCTGGCTGACTCAGTCTGCAGTGTCTCTCATGTTCCTTGATCCATGTTTGAAAACTGCGTTTGGTGATCCCTATGTAGACTTGTCCACAGCTGCATTGTATGGGATAAACTCCTTTGGCTGTGAGAGGGCCTCTCTTGTCCTTCACTGAGCACAGCATTTGCTGGATTTTCTTGGTAGGTTTGAAACTGGTTGTGTTTCCTCACGAGTTTCCCTATTCTGTCCGTGACTCTTTTGATGTATGGTAAACATACCTTCTCTTTGGGTGGTTGCTTGTCTTCACTCCTCTGTTTTTTTCTGGGTCTGGCAGCCCTTCTGATGTCTGAGCTGGAATAACCATTAACCTGTATAGCCCAGTCTAGTTGCTTCAATTCATCTTCCATGAAGTGGGGAGGTTGGAGTTGTTGTGCAGGTTTCTGTCCATGTGTGTAGGTTTTCTGTATACTGTGTGGCCCAAACAGACAGATACCTGCACAAGAACTCTAAATGCAAATGAAAAACCACCCAGGGTCAGTGGTTTTCCCAGCAGACAATGATCATTAATTAAGCAGACACTAATCCTCTTTGCATATCCTCCCACTCTGAGGCCTTGCCATCAACAACAGAATAATACACAGATTAACATGGAAATCACTCCTCCCTATCCAGGGTCACACAGTGTGTGTGTGTGTGTGTGTGTGTGTGTGTGTGTGTGTGTGTGTGTATCTCACTGTCTTCCATGCCAGCATTCTCTGAAAATGCCAGCCACAGATGCAGGCAAAACATCAGGAATAAACTCTTCTAGAATATGGCCACATAGCCTGAAAACCCCCACAAAAAAACTAGTCCAGCATACTCTAAACAACAACAACAAAAAAAAAAACTGACCTAGATTAAGTAATGGAACCACCAAAGATATTCCATTCAGGTAATGATGATGTGGGCCACTTCACAGTGAGGATGGAGCCACTGTCATAGAGCATCCTGGCCCTTGGTTGGAATTTCCCTTTGATTTCTCGGATTTGGTGGGAAAGGTCTCTCATTTTTTCTTTTTTGTTGTTATCTTCTATTTCTGTGCACGGATCATTGTAGCAGTTGCCTTTATCTTTTTACACTAGTCGTTGTACAGTTGCATTCATGTTTCTGATTTTGTTTCTGTTTCTCTTTTGTTTTGCTTCTCTTCTTTCCTTTACTGCTTGAAGCATTTTATCTGTCATCCATTGGTTTTTTTCCCTTTTCTTTTCTTTTTGGGCACTGAAAATGTCTGTCTGTAGTCTTCCTTTATTATTTCCCTGGCTTCTGACCATATTTCTTCTTGTTCTCAGACGGTTTTGCTTGATAGTGCAAATCTATTCCTTATATTGTGATAAAATGCTGTTGAGATATTCTTCAGATCATATTTTAGTGTAATGATTGGTTTTGGTTTCTTCTTCAGCTTCAAACTTATTTTTGATATTAAGTAGTTTGTGGTCTGTACCACAGTCAGCACCTGGTCTAGTCTTGGCAACCATAATGGTTCTGCACCTCTTGTTTCCTATTATATAATCTGTTTGGTTTCTATTTTGGCCATCTGGTGATGTCCATGTGTATAGTTTTCTCTCTATATGAAAAAGTTGCAACCCTATGATAAGGTTTTCTTGGCAAGATTTGTTCAGAGGAGATTTAACATTGCCTTCCTCTGAAGCTGAGAGACTGTGAATTGCCCATGGCTGAGTGGAGATTTGAACTTGGGCCTCCGGAGTTATAATCCAACACTCAAACCACTACACCACACAGGATCTCTATGCATACATATATTGTGTGTATATGTGAGACAGACAGAGAATGAGAATGCAGTCCTTGCATCATACACAGTATAAATGACGCAAGGGTTGGATAGCTTGTAGGTCATGTTCCAAAGCAGATTGTGCTATTGTTGCTGTTGTTATTTGCCATCAAGTCAGTTTAGACTTATGATGACTGCCATGAATGACTGCTTCCAAGAGTCCCATTCAGCAACAGCCATGTTTAGGTTCTAGATACAGTGCACCCGTGCCATTTTATGAATGGTGTGCGTGCTGTGGCACGCCGCAAGCATGAGCCCCATTATTCTCAATGGGGCTCAAGCATAGACGGAATTTGCCTTATGGGGTGGGGCCCGGAACAGATCCCCGTGTAAGGTAAAGGACCACTGTACTCAAGTCTTCCTCTTCTCCTACTGCCTTTTCTTTTCCCAGAGTTATTGTCTTTTCCAATAAGTTATGTTATCTCATCATATGTCCAAAGTACGATAGCCAAAGTATGATAGTGTCATGGCCAGCCAGGCAGAGGACTAGAAGGACTTGGAGGAGGAGGCTGAACCAGGCCCTAGCCATGTGATGCCAGCTCCAACAGAGTCAGTGGAGCTAGGCTCTAGCTCTGTTCTGTCAGTTCCAGCAGAGCTTGTGACTCAGCAGCCCAGCCTTCCCCCAGCAGAGATTCCAGACTTGGGAGACATAGAGTAGCAGGATGAAGTCATACCTACCTTCAAACAGAGAAGGACAGAAAGGACGTGCCTCCCTCGATCCAGGAGGTTATTTGAGAAATGCTCAGCAATCAAAAAACAGCTGTGATTAGGAACTGAGCTAATTTAAACAGCAGCAAGATGCCGAGCTTCTTTGTCAGACCTTAGCTGTGTTCCCTTGCGAAAGCATCTTGCTCTTACAACCTTGTACTTTGTTGCCTGAAATCTTGCCTCCTGAATTACGGATTGACCCAGAACCCTTGACCCTGGACTTGACTTGCTGACCTACTGTCTGGAATCCTGGGCCCTTTCCTTACCTCTGACTCTGCTCTATTGGACATTGGATTGGTACTGTGATACTGGACTTGGCTTCTTGCTGCTACAAAGCCTTGTATTTGTTTGTTTGTAAAGCTGGCCTCAGTCTTTATCAGCAGTTCCATTGGCTGCTTTCTTGGAGACTCAGTTTAGTCATCTTTTTGCAGTTCATAGTATCTGTAGAACTCTCCTCCAGCACATTTCAGATTAGTTAATTTTCTTCCTATCAGCTTTCTTCACTCTCCACTTTCACAATCAAACACAGAAACTGGGAATATTATTGCATGGATAATTCTGACACTGATGCTTAATGATACATGTTCGCACACAGGGATCTTCTCTAGCTCCTTCTTTCACAGGACTTTATCATACTGGCAAAAAAGAGGAGCATAGCGAGATGCTCCCGTCAATACTGTGTGATAATGCAAAAATTATCATACGACGTTGGGCAACATCACAATTATCCCACAATTATCCTGTGAATAAAGAGTCATTCTATCACCGCATTTTATTCATAGGGTTTTCCCATGAATAAACAGTGGCACTAGAATTCCTCTTAATTCAAGGGATAATCACAGGACGTCATATGATAATCTTAGCATTATCATGTGATACTGACAAGAGCATCCTGCTATGTGATAACGTCTTCAGTCATCTTCTGATTTCTGGAATGATAAAATGGTGGTGATAAAGCTTTAATTAAAGTGATACATTATTGAGATTGAGAACCTCAATTATTTTTTCACCACTCCAAAGTCTGCTAGCATCTGCCACAACAACAGGGGCACAAATATAGCCTGTGGACCCTCATGGGTAACAACTGATAACATTAACTTTATTTGTCATCTATTTCCCACTATGTAAATGCTCATTTGACTTTCACAAACACTGGACATGATTGACACTTGTGAAAAGGTTGTTGTGGTGCTCTGAAGACTCTACAGAATGGATTAAAATTCTTTTTTGTAGGGTAAATTGCAAAACTAATGAGAACACACTCACGCTTTTCAGTTTTCAGAATCATGAGACATGGTTTAGTTGGTTAGACAAGCCAAATAGGGCTGGATAGGTAGGAAGGCTTCTGTTAATGAGTATTGGCTGAAGCTGTGGATCAACAATTACACGGAGCTGTTGGCTTGCAAAAGAGATTGCCAGGAACTGTTTTCATTCTGAGACACTAATTGTGTGTGGGTTCTTGTATTCAAACAGACAGCACTGTTTTATTTACAATATTTTACATGTGTGAGACGGGTTTGAGGCAAAATTGGGCACCTCATCAGAACACACTGCAGAACTTTATCATTCAAGGCAGTATTTAATTCGCAGTGCTTTTTGGCTGCCGTACAGCATCCCTGGTACCACAGGTCTATATATGTGAAGAGTTTGTGATAATGGATGAAAGATTTCAAACCAAATAGTGCTACCATTTCAAAATCTAGGCATTTTCACATAGCAACATACTTGGAAAAGTTGAATTTAGATGCATGAGAACACTTGGGGCAGTTTTAGAAAACTGAAAGGAGAGAGACTACGAAAAGATGTCCCAGTTACTCATCTACAGTTAGCCCCCCATATCCATGGATTCTGCATCCACAGTTTCTTGCATCCATTGCTTGAAAATATTTTTTAAAAATTCAAAAAGCAAACCTTGATTTTACCATTTTACAACTCCATTGTATACAGTGGAACTTGTGCATCCATGGATTTTGGTATCTACTGTGGGGTCTTGGAACCAAATTCCAGAAGACATCAAGGGTCCACTGTATTCTGAAGTGAAGAGAAAGAAAGGGAAGAGGAGAAACCTGTTCTTAACATTGCCAAGTTTAGAAATTTACTACATCTCAGCATTCGTCAAATGCAGGTTCCTTCTTCAGCAGCAGTCTTCAAGTAATCCAAAATATAAAGTCACCAATACCTGTTATTAGAAACTCACTGCAGACCCATACGTTAGACATAACCTACCACATATAAAACAATAACTGCTTGTCATTTTCTGGTTTCAAGCAAGAAGTTTCTTCTCTTTATATTCATCTGAAAAGCTGAAAATATCTATTTATCCATCCGTGTGTGTGTGTGTGTGTGTGTGTGTGTGTGTGTGTATGTGTGTAGACAGACAGACAGACAGAATTATCTTTTGGTTTGTGACCTCAGGAAGAACTGGGGGTGTGTAAAGAGAGGAGAAACACTGAACAAACTGTGATCACCTTGGCTATTTAAATGCTGTTTTGGGAAATATATAGTCTGGGACAGCTCAAGAGGCAAAGGACAAGATGGCACCCTTCTCCATTTGACGGACAGTAGCTGACTGCGTTAGCAATTGAACTTTCCTTGAACTCTGGTTATGGATAGTGTGCTCATAAGTGAAGGATGTAGACCTGTTTAGGGGAAACAGAACCATATGTGTGGTATACAGTAACTCTTAGAGGGTAAATTCAGAGGTCTCAGGAGGAGCAGCTAAGAGATGTCCCTGCTGGCTCCCAGCATCTGCCACCTGAAGTGACTGCCTCACTTCCACCTAATAATAGGGGCAGCTCTGTATATAGTTCTAAGATAGTACTTTCATTGCTCCAACCTCTTGTTGTGATTATTAATCTACTTATACTATGCCACCAAATGAATATGATGGATCTTACAGAGCTACACTACTATTAAAGTTTTAGCTATATGGATACTCTGATGCTCTGTCTGTCTATGTACCAATACTTATCAATACTTTGCCTTGGAAACATTTTGTTATTAAAGATGGGCAGATTCATTTTTACATAAATCTGACTATATATCAAGCCCTTGGTATTGACAGGCTTCCTATCTTCAGATTTGAGCATCTGTTCATCACCACACTCTATATTATCTAATAGTGGTGCATGTACATCGGTGCACTGACCTGGGCTTATGCATGTTGCTGTGCACTGAATAATACGGGACTTGAACTTCTACGTTTTTCCCATCCTTTGGGGGGGGGGTTGTTAGGAAGTCTCTAATTATGGGAATATTTAATTAGTTCAAATTGCTGAAAGAGGGGGGTCCTAACAAAGCCCTCACAAAATCGTGTCCCAAAGTGTATACCAAAGGGTGGCCAAAGAATCTCTTGAGAGAGGACGCAGATACAGGCTATTTCTGATTAAATGTCTAAAGTTTATTAAAGTAGAAACACACATACAGCAAAGGGTCTCTCTCTCTCACACACACACACACACACATTCGATGCTTGCGGAAAGCAAAGGAGTGAATTTGGAAGATAGGTTAAGAGAGGCACCACTATGGGAGATACGTTGCCTT
Source organism: Sceloporus undulatus (assembly GCF_019175285.1). Lineage (NCBI taxonomy): Eukaryota > Metazoa > Chordata > Lepidosauria > Squamata > Phrynosomatidae > Sceloporus > Sceloporus undulatus. The sequence continues at coordinate 156,386,585 of NC_056523.1, read as the reverse complement.
AGAAGTTTTCTCTGGGAATTCCGATGCAGGTTGGATGAGGGAAGAAGCACGGCCGCTGAAATGTGGAGGGGGTGAGATAGCTGAGGGAGCTAAAATCAGAGTCCAGACTGGTGTGGACCAGGGTGCAAACTGGTAATAGCACACTGAGGTTTTTATAGGCTGAATCTAGCCTCTAGCGATGAGCTTAATGGCTTAGCTGAAGCCGAGACAAAAGATTTGTTTACTTGGGCTTTTGTTAAGCCGAGGCGAGGATGTGTTAGAACAACGTGACTAGGTCTGGACACAATTGGGTGGGCAAACAGGTCGATGGGTGAGTTGTTAGGCTGATCACCGGCCCATCAGGTGTGAGGCCAAAGTATTGTCTTACTTTTGGAAGCAGTGGCTCTTCTTGCCTAGCAACTCCCAAACTTCCTGTAGGACTCCTGCCTTCTCTTTGGCATGCTGACTACGTGTTCTCCTTGCTTTTAGGGAAATGGCGGCTCTTCTAGGTCAGTTTGGGGCCAGAGTAAAGTGCACTCATTCCAAAATTTTATTAAAATCCATATGTAATAACAGGAGACTCCCACAAATGAAAAGGACCCGCTGTAAGTCCATTCGTATGATTATTAGTGTTTTTAATACAAAAATGTCATGCCATAATGCCTAAAGTTGTTATCCTAAGTATTCTCACATGGGAATAAGCAGATGGAACCAAGTTGCCAGTGATAGACTTCTGTTTGTGCAAGAGTGTGATGTAGTGTAAATGGGAAAAGAAACTCTCTTTTCCCACTACAGCTTCCCAAGCCCCCGAAAAACAAGAACAAAGGAGCCGTTCAGCTGCCAAATCCAACTTCTGGCAATTAAAAAAGAAGATAACCCTGAAGGCTCTGAAGACATGACGGCAGCCTTGTGGTTTTGTGCAGAACACAATGTCTCTTCCTGATATTCTTTTGGAGCACACAATTCTTTAAAACCTTAACCATCTCTGACACCCCTGACCTTTTCTTGTGAATAGAATGGTGAGGTAGAAAGTAAATAATGTTCCCTACAGGTCATGGCATTAACCAGGAATGCTCTGACTAGGAAGACTAGAACAAGAATCCTTGACAGCACTGACATAAAAGGCATTAGAATACATTCTCTGGTTCTTCTCTGAGGAAAGGTGATGGTGAGGGGGAAAGGATGCAAATAAGTTGCCCAATTGAAACTGTATCAATTATATACTGCTGTTAATATCTGAAATCTTATAATGATGGGGATAAATTGAGATTTTCAAGATGGTGCAGTATGCACTGTCTTCAACAGCCATACTGAGTGATTAATCTGACAATATGATATACTGTATTGTTTTTCATAAGTCTTGATTAGATCTTTTCTTTTGACATAGTAGACAATAATGTATCAATGTCATTGATATTTTTTCTCATTAATATTCTTATCCTGCAAGTGCTTTGTGCATTTCTCTCTCTCTAAAGGAAGCAGGCACAAAATGTGTGTGTGTGTGTGTGTGTGTGTGTGTGTGTGTGTGTGTGTAGGGGGTAAGGTCTGCTATAAATTATCCATGCATGTCATGCTTGTGCCTATTTATTTATGGCATGATCCAGCCAAAGATCTTTTGAGCCTCAATGATTTCACCTAGGAAGACTTAAGTCCATACAACTCTCCCACTGAAATAAATGGAAAGTAAGTATGTTTAAGTACCTGGATTATGCCCTTGATTAATTAATAATACCTTTTTTAAAGGTATAGGTTTTTTTACACATCCTCAGAGCAGAACAAAAATGCAGGTTCTAAATATTTCATCGACTGCTATAGTATAACTTCCAGAGTTCTTGTTTTCAGCAGAGGCTAGTGGAGTGAGGTGAGCAATAAAAGCAGTGCTTGATGGGAAAAGGTCTCCATGCCCTTTCTAGCAAGCCTCAGAACAAATTGGCAGTGGCGGCAGGAGCCGATTGGGTCAAGCCTGTGCAAATGTGCAGTTGCTGTCTGAACAGCCAGTGCATGCCAATGACATCAGCCAAAAGAAGGCTTCTCCAGGGTCTACTTTCACATCAGATAGGGCTAACAGACTGAAAATTGAAGCAGGCTCCTGTACCTTTAATGGTTGTGTGGAAGAGGAAATTTCAGCAAGTGCTATCTGTCATGCACTGAGGTACTTGCTGGTCAATGACCGAATAAATTTTATATATATACATGCACTGAGGTAACAAGCAACACATGCTGAAACACCCTCTTCCATGCAGTCATTAAAGGTACAGGAGGCCTTTCAAGCTTTCAGTCTGGCAACTGGCATTCATAACCACATAGTGACCCAGCTGCCTTGGCAAGTCAGAAGTCACCCTGACTTTACTGCTGTCTTGGGATACACATTGGAAAGGTTAGATGGGAGGAGGGAATTAAGCAATCCTCCAGATATTGTTGAACTACAATTCCCATCATTCCTCATCACTGATTATGATGGCTTGGACTATTAGGTATTGACGTCCAACACCATTCTGAACGGCCCCTTGGTTCCTACTCCTGGTGCATAAATTTTTGATGCAGACACTATGTCCACTGCAAGGCAAACAGAAACTTTTGATGAGTGGATGGATGTAGTTTAGGAGAACTGTTTTAGGAAGTAGGTTAAACCCATGACTGTTCCTATATAAACATGTTCCAACCCCATTTTAAAGCCTTCCTCACATGGATGCTTTCACATAAAAAAAAAGTTTTCAGTTCTAGAGCACATGATTCCACCACTACTTGTATCCCTCCCTAGCTGCGCTTTGCAAAATGTAAGAGAAGCCAAGGGACAGAGGAATGCAAGTCTGCCTCACTTTCTTCACAGGTACATCTGGTGGGGACAATGAAAAGGGCCTTCTTGGTGGCAGCTCCCAAGCTCCAAAACTCCCTTCCCAGAGAAATCAAATTGACACCTGCCCTGCTGTCTTTCCACAGGCAGGTGAAATCCTTTTCATTTCAGCATCCTTTTGAAAACTGATTGCTCAAGGGAGAAAGACCTTGCATGATGTTCTTAATTTTTTATTTCCCATTTTCCCTTTTCAGGATTTATGCTCCTAACAGGTTTTAATTTTGTGATAGTTTAATTACATCTTTAACTTTTGTATGTTGTAAAATTTAGCTATGTCTATTTTAACTGTTGTAAGACTCTCTCCTTAATAGAGAGCTTTAGTCCTTTTCTCTAAATTACAGTTTCCTTGGTGCCCTGACCAGAGAGGGGCTGAGGATTATATCAGGGTACTTTGGGAACATTCAGGGGAGTGCACTAGAACTGCCAGAAAATTTTGAATCCCTATCCAAACTACCAATCCCAGGATTCCACAGGATGGAATCAAAACAGTTAGTGTTATCAGACTGTTATAACTATGTGGTATGATCTTTGCTACTCCCCACACACTGCTTTAGTTGTCTTTGAATTTAGAATATTATGGCGTGTGCCTATTAATTTTTTGAGTGGTATATAGAAATTATTTACACACACACTGTGGTACATGCAGATGTGGTTGTAAAAATGTGCATTATGGTTAACACACTTCCATCCTGCATTTGTGCTGGCATTTCTGTAATATCAAAACAATGGAAAAGATAGAAAGAAAAACCATTCCAGCTGAGGTCTTGGCTTTCTCACACAGTTGGCCATCTCAGCTTAAATGTGGAATATCTGTTAAAACCTGCTAATTGGTGCTAGCTGGCATGCTGTTGCTAAGCAAGTTGCTATGTAAGTTAGTCAATATTAATTAATGATCAAGCCCCCAACTTCAAACACACACAGGAAGGCCTGCGAGGGGCAAAGTTGAGGCAGAAGAACACAAACAATAGGAGCCATGTTTAAACTGAATGTGACAGCTGCGTTTTCACCAGACGTGTGAATGGAAGTGTTTCTGAGTCAGCCATGACCTGAGATGCAGCGAATTAATATATGAAAATGTCCAAGATGTGGATCAGGAAAGATTCATAGACAAAAATGGGTGCCTCCAGCTTCAACTTCACATAGTTTTGTCTCCCTTCATGGTTTGCCACATTACAAGCTTAGAAATGTTGCTTCTTCTTCTTCTTTTGGACTACCATTCCCACATGGCCAGTGGCTGGGGGATCCTGGGAGTTATACTCCCCTAAAAGTAACCTTTTCAAACCTCTGACTGAACCATAATTTATCATCACAGCTAAGTTGTACATTGTGTGGTTACTCCTAGCCAAGTAAACCCACTAGTTTGTACATTGAAAACAGAATTCAGGCCATGATTTTCAATCATGGTTTGGAGGCAAATTCCTGGTTAGCAGAAACTGCTGTTCCCTACTTTGCCTGAACAAAACCTCACATATACATCTGTTTACATGGAGAGTTATGTTCACACAACTGACAAAAGTTGGCCTTTCATGTGGGTGTGGTGGGAAAGTCTGTTAGTAGGGCCAAAATTTATTCCCCCCCCCCCAATCCCCAGGAGTGCCCTGATAATGGCTGATGTCCATTTAAGGCATGTATGCGGACCAAGTTGTACATTTTGTATACTTACATAGAGGTCACAGATCAGTCTGTCATTGGAAATGAAAAGCCACTTATAGAGGGAGCAAGCAATTATGGGTTGGGAAGTGTATAGTGAAGATATGTATAATCGTATGTTATTTCTCCCAGCAATTGGGCAAGCACAGTTTTGAAACGGTGTGAGGGGGGAAATTCCTACTCGGAGGGAACAAATTTATGGAGAAAATGGGATAGGCACTGATCTTCTGTGGTCAACTGACTCCTCCCAATTATGCCACCAAGTCTGGCTAATGTAGGTTTTCTATATTATTGTCATGTACTTTCCAAGTTGACTTCAACTTATGATGACCCTATTTTACAGTTTTATCCAAATAAGATTTACCATTACCTTTTTAAGAGTGTGAATTGCTCAAGGTCACCAAGTGGATTTCCATGACATAACCGGGGTTCAAATCCTGGTCTCCCAGAGTCCTGGCCCAATATTCATATCATGCTGGCAAACTGTGGATGTCCCATACAGACTGAAAATGCTTCTAGAACTGATGGGCATTGCATAGAAATCTAAGGAATGTTTTAATGCTGTGCATTTATATGGGTTATTTAGCCAGAAGGGGCAGGTTCAACTAAAGCAGTGTGTGGGGAGTAGCAAAGATCATGTCTAGAGAAGGCGAACCTTTGCTACGTAATCATACAGTGACTGAGAGCTCTGTGTGGAAAATATATCGCACAACTACTGCCTTATATTTATATTTGCCTTTCCACTTATGAAAGTAAAGTTCATTGTGGCTAACAATGTTCAAAGAACAACACGAATAAGTAAATAATTAAAACAATTAAACGCTGCCACCACCAATAACAACAAAATAAGCAGAAACAGCATAGTGAATAATTAAAACACAAGAAGCAGTTTAACATTCATGGTTGTTATTATTATTATTATTTTTTGCCTCAATTGCATTGGTTTCAACTGTCACCAAAAAGGAAAAAGTAAGGAAACCAAACAAAGGTCATATTAGGGGCTTGTCTACACAGGCCAAGTGAAGTGGTTTCTCCTGCCCACAGTGCACCTATTCAGGTATAAATTGTCTTCACAATGTAAGGTAACACCAAATCCACACTATCCCTTCCTTAAACTGGTTTTTAAAAACTCACCTTTTGCTCCAGATTTTGCAGGAAAATCTGGAGCACTCTACACATTCATCCCCACTATGTTGCCTGGCACCACAGCCACTGGCGCAAGTCACTCCCTCTGATGTCATGAGGTGCCCAGCCATGTGATTGACAGCTGGTGCCTCATTTCAAATCTCAGGTGGAGTGACTTGTGCCAGTGGGTAACACAGCAGCATTTGTTGTAGCAGGGGTGCATATGTAGCAGCTGCCAGTCGTTGCTACTGGGTTCAGGGGAAATGGGAGGCTTAACTATATTGCAAGTACTTACACTTCTTTAGACTGCTCAGGAAGGCCCCTTAGTTTTCCAAGTTCTGCACTAAACAGAAAAGTAGAAACTTTCCCCACCTTGACAAGCACTGCTTTAAGGCCACTTGAGTGTTGTGGTCCAGTCAAACAATATTTTCCATGCTTTACTTTGAAGAGAAAAAAATCAAATTACAGCAGTCACTCAAAAGCTGCTTATAGCAGTAGGGGCCAGTTTCACACTGTAAATATATAAGAGGAGTGAGTGTGTACATGTGTATGTTGGAAGTACTCTCTCACCCTGAGATTGCTTGCTCTTCATCAGAAGACTAGACAAGAGTGGCCAGGACCTGAGAATCATAGGCGCGTTACAGACCGCCCCTTTGGGGCGGCCTGTAGGCATACCTTTCCCCGCCGGATCGGGGCCTCAGTGGCCAGAGTGGCAGCCACTGAAGCCCCAATCTGCTGCTTTCCGGGCTGCGGGGAAGTGGCAAAAGGCCCCTTCCCCGCAGCCTGGAAAGGGGTGTCCTTGGGTGCGCCCAGCGGACCAAACCAGGAAGGAGCTCTGAAACGGAGCTCCTTCCGGGGTCGCGGAAAGGGCGCCCTAGGCGCCCTGCCGCAACCTCAATACGTCACAACCGTGCCGCCTCGTTTGGAGGCGGCGCGGTCGTCACATATCGATGGCGGTGGCCATGTGGAAGCACCGCCCCGTCTTAACCCTAGTACGCACTCCACGTCTGTAACGGGCCATAGATTCATTAAATTTATAAGAATCTTAAGATGCTGGTTAAGCTTGTCAGAAATAATAAGTGGCTGCTAAGTTCTATATATACTAATGTTTAAGTCAACCACCTGTATACGTTAATGGCAGATTTGGGGCCAAAATTATACATTTTGATATAATGTATGGCTAAATCAAGGGTAAAATGTTGGGACTGAGCATAGGGCTCCTCAGATGCATTCCATGGAGAAGCAAAAGCACTAGAACTGCCTCAGGAGCCCAGCCACCCCAGCTGATGCCACTGCCATTTTCTCACTCAGGCATTGCAAAAGACTACCCGAGAAAATAGAGAGAGCTCAGTCCCTCCATAGAGAACCTTAAAGAAGCCCCAGCCCCCTCCACTTTCCCCATCCCAGTGGGGAAACTCTAAAGAGCCACTGTTGCAGGGGGACATACCAGAGGATCAGGGCTTTTCGCAGCTTCTCCCAACTCCTTTAATCTCCCTACCCCAGAAGGGAAATTCCAAAAAGCTGCCACTATACTGGAGAGATCAGAGGGAATCAGGGCTTTTTGCAGCTTCTTCTGCCCCCTCTAACCTCCCCACCCCATCAGGGAAGCTACAAAGAGTCACTGTACTGGTGGAGACAGCAGAGAGGATCAGGACCTTTTTCAGGTTCTCCTGGGACAGGCAAGAGTTATCTCCAGGGAGTACATAAAAGAAGCACTGACCTCCTCTGCTCTGTATCTCATAGAGGGGAAACACCAAAGAGCCACCCTAACCACTATCATTTTTTCTAAAAGGCATTACAAAAGGCCAGAAATCTCAGTGGAGCATACAGAGGTACACTGAACCATGTATAAGTTGATCCAGATTTTTGGGTCAATATTTTAGCATAAATTTCTCAATGCATACATGAGAGAATTCAGTACTTGTGTTAAGAATTGGCAAGAATGTCCTTGGTTGTCAGTGGCTTTGAGCAAGAATTAAGCCAAATCATTAACAAGCAATACCAGGTTTTAAGACAGTGCTCCTAGAAACAAAAACCCAAGGACTGCAGTGACGTGAACGAATGCTCGGCTTAAAAATGAGTCTGTGCCACACTACCTAATGCAGCTCCTCATCTCCCCAAATGTCATTTCTATTCTTGGAAACAGCCACTGTGATTAATGAACCAAATGACAAATGGTTTATTGTTTTAAATTCACATTTCTAGCATGGTGCATTAGCCTCTATCATAGCATGTCAGTTGATCTAACATAATGTGGCAGAATATACCCCAATCCAAAAAAATAAAATAAAAAATGAATCCAACACTGGGGGAGAGTGCTGGTAGTATGTTTGGAAGTTAGCTGCTCTCTCTTTGTGCTTAATAGCTACTCTCTGACAGTGAAGAATGTTATGAAACTGATATAAAGACACGCTGCATTATTGACTGCATTATTGTTACTCTGCATCTTTGTAGTCTTTATAGTGCTTCTTACTCACTCTTTGATGATACAGTCTAGTATTATATGATAACTTACAAATAATTCTGATGAGCAGTGTGGTGGGTTTTTTTTAATTAAAAAAATCTGATCTCAGAAAACCTGTAGCATAACACACACACTCTTTAGTAAAAGATTTTGTGGAGATTACTAGAAACAATACACAATTTTGTATACTGAGGCTGATGGAGCTGATTCTAGTTGAATAGATACCTAAGTGTAGGGTACAATTGCTACTGGACCCAGACACAGTAGCATAATTCTGCACCTATAATGCCTAAAGACACATCCAAACAATTCAGTGGAAACCGTATGAGGATATGGAAGTTCCACTTCTGGTATGCAGCTTTCAGGTGTGGACTAGACTAGACTCGGGCTATTTGCTGTCTCTCCATACTCAAAACAAATAGCCCTAGTCTAAAATATGGCTAGTGGAGTGTGTGTGTATGTTTGTGTGCCTTCAAGTCACCTGCTTAATTATGGCGACCCCATGAATTTCACAGTTTTTTTGCAAAAAATAAGAGATGGTTTGCGATTTTCTGCCTCTGAAATATAGCCTACAGTACCTGGGATTCATTGGCCACTTCCCATCCAAATACTTACCAGACCTGACCCTACATAGCTTTCAAGATCAGACAAGATCTGATGCTTTTGGTCTAAAACACACTCCAGAAATAAACCAGTCTGAGACCACTTTAACTGCCCTGGCTCAGTGCTAGGAAATCCCAGGAATTGTAGTTTTATGAGACATTTGGCCTTCTCTGTCAGAGAGCTCTTGTGCCACAATGAACTACAGTTCCCAGGATTCCCTAGCACTGAGCCTGGGCAGTTAAAGTAGTCTCAAATTGGATTATTTCTGAAATATGATTTGGACCCTTAGGGTATTTAGGCCCTACTGGCTAACTTTTCATCATTGATACTTTTCATCATTGGGCAATCTTAGTGTCATGTGGTTTAGTGCTAGAGACAAACATTAAATTTGCATCTGAAACTTACAGGCCAAAGACTTACGTTGTCTTTTGTATTTGGATGCATGCTTTTCAGTTGTGTTTTTTTGCTGTCTTTCCATTTGAAACAGAGTGCACTTTAAAGTGAAAAGGATTGGACTGTCTACATATGGTCTCTACATAAATGAGCACTTTACAACTTTTGTACTCTTAAGTATTTTATAATTGGATATAATTCCCCATGTTTGAAAAGCAATGCCAGCAGCCACCCTGAGACACTTGTCATTTGAATGTACATTGAAAGCCAGTCACAACTACCTTTTGATCAATAATTATCAGGCTTTTTAAAAAAGAAAGTAAACATTACAGCTGGACATATGCCTCATCATAGACACCATGATAAAAAGACTACAGAGGACAACTGCTAAGTTGGCTGTTTCCCTCCTACACCTAAACCAGAGGCAATTGCTATTGGATTTACTATTTTTATTCACTATTATTCATTTATGACTCTGCTGTCACACATTTCTGCTCCATTGTCATATCTTCAATACAAAATTTATCTATTGATTTCCCCTGCATTTTTTCCAGCTTTAAATATATCAGCTTTCAAACTGCACAAACTTCCATCTGTACATTTTATGTCCACATACAAGCCAAGCCTCTCTGCAAACTTTGTAGTAAATGTATAGGGTAGATTAGTCGTTATTCACATGGACTTTCTAAATTTTGCATATCCAAGGACACAACAAAATATCATTCAAAGGCGCATTACAGATGCACCAAAGGGGTGTGCTAGGGTTAGGAAGGGGCGTATTAGCGCCCCTCAACCCTAGTACGGACCGAGTCCGTACAAAATGGCGGCATCCGTCCACACGGGGGGCGCCATTTTGATGTCGTGGACACGTAGCATCCAGACATCGCACGATGGAAGTGATGCTGCAAGTGCGCGATGAGCGCTTTGCGGCACCACTTCCAGAACACAGAAAGAAGCACCATTTCGGCACTTCTTTCGTGCTGCGCCTGGGAACCACGCTGTTTGGCCACTGCGGTTCCCAGATGTAGCAACTGGCGGCAGCAGCAGACCGCTGCTTTTAGGTGGTCTGTAACGAGCCATAATTACCCAAATATGGAACCCAGAAGCTTTGACAATAGAGCTATGCATTAAGTAAAACACCAGATTACCACAAAAAATAGCACTGAGGGATTAAGTTTTTTTTGCTCCATAACTTCCCATCAAATTTAACTGTTTCTCAATGTCATCATGTTATGCATTTTTCTGCCCCATTGTTGGTTACTGCTTCTTTTAGCCATTAGTTAAAACAAGAAGAGGTACAACATGATATGGGAGTGAGGGGAAAATCAACTATGTAGTCAATATGAAATAACTGAGGGGCAAACTCAACACACAACTGCCAGCCTAAGTGCCCCTCATTGCTTAAGGCTCCTTATTGTTACGTTCAATCAACTACTGTGTGTAAAATGATGGGCATTTATTTCAGGGTAACTGATTATGAACAAAAGATTTAAGTGAATGTCAATAGCAATAAAGAGTCTTGTAGCATTTTAAAGGCTAACAGGGTTAAGGGGTTTTTCTTTGTTTGCTTCTGCAGCAGAAGTATGTGGTGAGTAGCATGCCCCATCAAACACATAGAGAGTTCTCTTCAATTGGCATGTGCCCATGTATATAGGATACATATGGCCAAGTAATAATGGGACACAGTGTGTAATCGTACACAAAGTTTTGGACCAGGCAAGTCAGCATCCAACTGATAAGATGTCTTTGAATGTCACGCTCACCCAGGATCTTGGACAGATGCTTTTATGATTTTACGTTCCCATTAACATGAACACAAATTGTGCATCTGAAAGCACCCCCCCCGCAAAAAAAACCCACATCCAAGTCTGATGATTCAATGGTGGTAGACAATGTAACTGCTAAGCTACTGTGAATGTGCAATGTACGTGAGAAATTCTTCTCAGGTATTAATATTTAGAAGGAATTTATGCAAAAAGGCTCCAGCATTTTCTGTGTTGTGTGACTATTTCTGAGAAAATGAGTTTTGCCATAGTGTGTTGCAGTAAATGTATATTGATATGGTAGCTCTTAGCAAGATAAGCTCTGTGATGAACACTCATCCGGATTTATATTCTATCATCTTCAAAAGGGGGTTTATGACATATAAGTAGGGATCCTACGTTTTCTTAAGCAAGATATGTGGTCTCTTCCACATCAAACCTCAAGCTTTAATTTAAGCTGTTCTGCATATTCTCTCTCTTTTGCTCTCCAAAAATTATGCATGTGGCTTTTCTCTTGGCCTAATCAGCTACTTATGTAATGGGATGCAAGAGGAAATATATGGCTTTCTTCTGTGTGTAACTGGCATTTGAATTTAGTGAGTTTCATAAGCTGTTTTGTGTCTACATCACCTTGAAACAGGGATATGCTCATGAGTGTACATTTCTCTGTGTCATGTGCAACTTTGGCTGCTGAATTATGGTATAAAATGTAAGATGTGCATTTGAGGGTAGATTTCATGGCTCTCATATTGCATTTCTCTTACAGACATCCCCATTTAAAAGTCAATTAAGGTTGTATTTTCAAATAACTTCAGGATCCAAGACAAAATGAAAAGTTCCTATTTCTGTTCTTACTACCAGTTGCTTTGCCCAAGTTCATATAAAAAGCTGCATTAGGAGATGTGTGTGTTCTACTGTTATATACTTTGAAAAGTTGCAAATTCTAAAAGAGTCGATTTTTCTGCTTCTCAGTTATTTAATTGTGCCACTATATCATCAAATTATTACCTCCTGTCACCCTGAACCCCACCAGTCTTTTCCAATTTCAGAAGCTAAGTGGCATCAGCCCTGCTTAGTACTTGGATGGGAGGCCATTGGGGAAATCAGACCAGGGAAGAATCCTGCCTGCAATTTTGTAAAGAGTTGTTGCTGCCAATACTGGCGCTAAAGGAACCAATGGTCTGATGCAGTTAAGGGCAGTTCCCTAGATGTCTAATAAAAACTAGGGAAATTGTATCAGTATATTGTGTGTATATAGTGTGACAAAGGGCTATATAGAAATACGAAACCACATTCTTTCTTTTAAATAATGGCTACAAACTGGCCATATTTTCTATTGTTACTGCATTGTTTTTCCCCCTTACAAACACAAACACCCTTTGGGAAATGGGATGGTACAAAGAGTGACAGCCAGCCAGTGTGGCATAGCAGTTTGAGTATTGGACTATGACTCTGGAGACCATAGTTTGAATCTCCACTTGACTATGAAAGCCCACTAGGTGCCCTTGGGAAAGCCACAGCATAAGAGGAACAAAAAGAACAATCCCCTCTGAACAAATCTTGTCAAGAAAACCCATTAATAGACTTGCCTTGTTGCTGTTGTTGTGTGCCTTCTAGTCACTTCTAACTTATGGTGACCCTGTTACTGGGTTTTCCAGGCAAGATTTGTTCAGAAGGGGTTTGCTTTCACCTGAGTCTGAGAGTATGTGACTTGTCTATGGTCACATAATGAGTTTTTGTGGCTGAGTTGAAATTAGCACCCTGGTCTAACATTCACTGCACCACACTGGCTCTATATTTGCGTTAGGGTTACTCTAAGTTGGAAATGATTTGAAGGTACACAAAACCAACAAAGAATGGCAGGAGCTATGGAAAGCGAAATGTGACCAAGGAGCTATTGGTTCTGTTAGATAGACGTGATGGGATGGAGCCTTCTCTGTGCTACTCAACTACCTGAAGTTGGCGTGCCCCCCTCTCACCCATTTCTTAATAGTCAGCTGCTGACATCCTTTTTGTTTAAAATCCACAAATGGAAATGAAATATGTTTTAAGACACACAGATCTTCAGCAATCCAGAAGTTAAACTTGTTGTCTAGATCCCAAGCTAATGGAGTAGGCGTGCATACAGATGGCCAATGTAACATAACATGGGGTGCTAAATAAATATTTACACTAGTAACGATAGTAGGAGTAATATTAGTCACAGAAGAGAATCAGCTAAGGACTGTACACTATTCCTTGTCATTGGTGCAAGTTTCAGCTGTAAATCTGACTTGCTAAGTCTGTACCATGATGGACTCATAAAATGTATAGATTCTATCGACATGCTCTTTAAATTCATTATTACTCCACCACAGCAGTGGTAGAAAATTATGAAGCACAGTCCTAATAGCTACTACTCCAGGGAGCACTGAAAAACCAAAAACAAATAAAACAGGCAGTTGGATTGATCCACGTGAAGAAAGATACGCTTGACGAGAATAGGGGAACGTGGTGGGGATGGTTGATCGAAGCCCTGGCTCCACTACACCACCATTCAAAGGCTTTTTAAAAAAACAATCTGTTAATAATGAGCATTAGAATATTTTTTTTCTTTTGTCTGACCTGTGTTATCCCTAGGATCTAGTCCTCTGCACCCCTCCCCTGTGCCAATTTCAAATTGATATAAAAAAGGAATGACTGGAGCATGTAGCTGCAGGGATGCCCCAATGTGGGAAATTCCCTTGCCATATAAGGAAATCTGGCAGGGTCAGCATGGGGGAGCTCAAGATTGTGTAAACAGGATAGATTGATCAAGACCAGAATCTCTATAATCTCTGCACTGATAAGAGTGTTGATGGGTGATAGACTTTGTATTTTCATGTGAACAAAAATCCAAGCACACTCCCCATCTGGGAGCAATACTCTTTTGTCCAAGAACATTTGCACTGATAGTCCTAACTCATTCTTCCATCCTGGAAATCCTTTCACATCCCAAAGCCTGCCCCAGGATATGTTCTGCCCTACAAATATACCTGCCCAGGCATTCCCAATTTGGTGTTGTTTGAAGTCAGACAGTAACTCTGTCCACATCTCATCTGACTCCTCAGCATAAGCTGGCCATGCCAAGGCAGATAGAGAGCCATTTTCCATCTCACAGTGTACCCCTGATTGGAGCTACACGTCTGGAATCAGTACAGTATTTCCTTCTGCAAACACATTTAAGTCACTATTTGCTCCCACCATTTATATTGTTAGTTGTTGAATATGTGCAAGTGGGACTCTTGTGTGAACAGTGATTTCCTTTAATTATAAATAAAATTACATTGAACCTGCAGTCTGGAGTCCTGTTTCTTGAAACTTTATACACACGCTTTAGTTGCCTAAGCCCTCTTGGCTGCTGTCATTTGAGCTGATAAAATTCCTTCATTTGAATATTAAGTGTGGGTGCCCTCTCGGGACTCAGGCATTTGGGGTAAAATCTCTGTACCTCATCAAAAACAGAGAGGCACCTTAACAGCAACCTTAATATAAATGTACAGACTGGCCCAAAGCACCAGCCTGGGGCCGATTTTAGAGCTTGGGAGAGCAGAGCGTCTACCACACTGTCTGGGTACCATTTTGATGTTCATGCATTCACATGGTACACGCACCGATGACGTGCCTTGTGCGCTGCATCCATAGTTGCCGCACCATGTGGTCACCATGGCAATGATCCGTGGGAGAAAGGGGTGGCATCTTGCTGCCCCTTTCTGCTCATCTGTATCCCCCCTTAGTTAACTCAAATGGCCTGACTAATATGATAGCTAAAAGATAAGCCAACTGAAGAATTTTTGAAAGATTGGAAAACATTTGTGGACTTTCTGAGCAATAAGAAACCTAACAATGTAATAACCTGTGGCTATGGTTATTAGTAATTCTAGCAGGATGGTTTAATTGGATCTGTAACAGTAGAATAATAAATTTATTTTTCATCAATCTTTTCATTACAGTTAGAATTGGAGGGTCAGAGCCCTAATATCCTGTATATGTTTTGGGGTCATCTTTCTTTCTTCTTCCTCTCTTGGTTTTATTTATTTATTTATTTATTTATTTATTTATTTCATCTTTTATTTTTTATTTTTAATGTATTCTTTGAATGTATAGTATTTTGATTTTGACTGAAAATTAGATTGTCAGTGTTGCATGAATAAACAAACAAATACACCACACACACACACGCACGCACGCACAAACACACACACACCAGAGATACATGCAAGTAGATTTCACATGTCAAACAATAATAATTACTGTCAGCATGATCAACCTTCATGTGTTCAAAGTATTTTGTGAATTTGGTTTTAATAATTCCTAACACCTGTCTTGCAAGACAGGCCTGTGCTTATGTCCCCATTTTGCAGATGTAAGATTGAGGCCTAAGGCCTCTTACTGAGTTTATATGCTTTAGGCAAGATTAGAGGCAAGGATTTGCCAGCACCCAGTTTATCCTCTTAGCTACCTCAAGTTTTCAGACAGCGTCAGGTCCTTTTTGCCCATAGAGCATCAAAGGATGATCCATGTGTCAGAACTAAGAATGTTAAAAACGACAAGGATGAGAGCAATTGGTCAACTTCTTATGATACGTAACATATTGCTGTTGGCAGTCTAGTATATTTTGTATTTCTAATTTATGAGTTCCATGACATCTTCCCCCATATCCATGTTCCTTCCTATTCAGTTTTAAATCTCCCTTTGGTTTTTGATTGAAGGTTATTTTATTTGTATGGAATGCATGTTCTAGCCTTATTCCCAAAGACATTACCTTCTTACATCTTAACATTTCAGGTCTATCCACCCTATATGTGGTGTGGTGTGTGTATGTGCCATCAAGTCAACCCCATTAATTTGTAGGGTATTTTTTAAGCAAGTAGGCATTTAGTAGGGCCTGCAGCTCTGTGTGTGAAAGGAACTGTGATTTAAGACACTGAATCTTCCTAAAAAAATAAGGGTATCACACAAGTGAATGTCCTTCATTTTTATCTGTGGAATGCTATTTTGGCTGCCCTTTATGCGAAGGCAGTTTTTTCTTAGATGGCTGAACTGGAGACTGACAAAACATTTCATGCACTTGGAAGGTGTTTTTTTCCTTTCCAAAACAAAACCAGAAGCTTGATTTCCCAACACAGGCAAAGTTAGCTTAGCAGGAGGTCATTAGCTGTTTTGCAACAAAAAAAAAAAAAAAAGAAAGAAAAGAAAAGAAAAAGAAAAAGAAAAAAAAGAACAAATAGGGGCTGGCAGAGTAGAGATCTGTCCTCTTTCTGCTGACAGGGAAGCATGGCCTCTCCAAACCGCCATGACCCTCCTGCCTGCCAGCAGAGGAGGCACAGTTGGCAAAAAGCTTAGTATATTCCACTCCAATAATTAGTTCAGTGAAAAATTATTTTTGTGACTAGCTTAGTTTTTCACTAGAGAGTAGTCGCAGGCTTGTAAAAGAACGGCAACAATGAAAAAATTGAATAACAGCAACATTAGGCATTTTTAATGAAACTTCATGAGCTTTTCTCAACCAAGTTTAGAATCAGCCAGTACATGAGTAATTAGCAGCATCCAAACAGGGGCCAAAATATATTATTTAAAAAGGAAGTGCAGTTTGCTCACTCAAGTGAAAGATCCTATTAAAAACCTACAATATCTGCAAATGTCAAGGCCGCCTGGTTCAGTGCTGCATCAGGATATGGCAAATCTGCCTTAATGTCAGAGTTAGTGGCAATCACAACAGATTGAAGTGAGCTTGAACCATAGAACTGATGTGGCTTGGATCCAGAGTTCCCACAAATGGAATTCCACTCAAAAGATGTTTCTGATGGAGAAAAGAGGGCTGGGGTGGAAGGAATATTTGCTGATTTCTCCTGCTTCCTGCTTCCAGGAAAGCTGCTTTGGATAGATGGGAGGACCTTCTTGAACAGTGATGGAGTAGGGAGCCCACATGTCCTATGTTACAGTCCTCTACCTGAAGGGTTGACTCAGAACAGTCCTTTCATCAAAGACATCCTCTTAAAGCTGCCAAGTATAAGATAAAGGTCACTATCACATGGGAGGCAGGCATAATAAAAACATGATTAAAATGTGATAATAACATGATCAGGGGAAGATTATCACACACCCGTGTGCTTCTCCTGTTTGTGTCCTGTGTGTAAACTCTAATGGATGTGTTACTGAGTAATAATGGAAACTCCCATTATTACCCAATGACATGTTAATTATAGTTTACGCACAGGACACGAATGGGAAAAGCACCTGGGTGTGTGACAATCTTCTCCCTAATTGCTCTATTACCATGTTTTAACCATGTTTTCATGATGCTTGCCTCCTCCGTGTGATAGCATCCATAGGTACAGAAGAATAAGGTGGGAGACCAAGTATCCCAGGCTCCCTACCAGTTCTTAGCACACAGACAGCAGATACTAGTGGGCTCAGATATAGTCTCCTCCACTATGGCAAGTTTTGATTCTTTTCAAATTATGGTAATTCTTCCTCAATCTGCATCTCAATATAGGAATGGTCAGATGTAAACATAACGCAAGCCTGAGTCATCTTTTGCCATCATTTTCAAGAATGTGTGTCCTCTTTTTCCATCATGCTAATGGCCCCACATCTAGGGGTTGCTGGAGAGGAAAGGGAGAATCAACTAAAACAGCCTCCCTGCCTCATTTGGTGGAAATCTCCCCTGGCTTTGCCACTTTCACATGGGAAAGACAACTTGGTATTAGATCCTCCTTTTATTTTCATCCATCTGGCTTGATTAAAATTACCAAAAGGTAATTCACGTGGATCTTTTTCAGGCAATGGAAGTAGAAGGTGATCTCATTGGTGGAGTGGGAAGGATCTGTTGGGAAAAATACTTTAAAAGTCCCTATACAAAATACCATACTCTCCCATTTTCTGGATTGAATTCTACCTAGAGTAGTCCCTTTGAACCAACTGTTGAATGGTGAGTCAATATGAATCCCAGAAGATCTACTCCAAGGGTGGCTGGTAGTTTCCATGTCTGTGGGATGGTAAATAGCTCTGGGTTTTAATCTGAACTTTCAATGAACTAACCAATTTTTCAGGTGGGTTTGGCATGTTGGAGCATTCCTTTAAAATGCATCTTAAAACCCAGACTTGATTCACAGCCCCGCTGACATGGCAGACATCGGCTACTGACTGCTCTGTTGTAGATGGGGCTAACAGTGGGATTCAAGTCTGAAACTGAATGCAGGGTTTCACATAATGGCTCCTGAGAGTAGGAATGGGGTGGAGAAAGAAACAGCCAATCCCCCCCCCCCCCAAATCACCACTTGAAGATTCTATCCTTGGTAATTTCGTAGAATGACCTTTTGATCGGAAGTGACCTCAAAATGAAATATAGTGTTAGATGGTCACATGAATGGCCTTTGAGGAACCTGGGGCTGATGGCTGGCTGGCATAAAGAATGATCCTTTGCTAACAGTTTTCCTACTAAAGATGTCTAGAGGTAGCCGTGTTGACCATATAACAAAGTACAATGACATCCAAAAATCCACAAAAGAGAGATACCTCTTTTGGACCAACCAAAATGCTTAAAATACATGATGCAAGCTTTCAAAGCTCCTCTGGCTTTTTCATCAGGCAAAGGTTTTAAAAACATGCAAGAGAAAGAAATATATATATTTCCCTACTGACACCATTGGAAAGCAGATATTCCACATTGCTCTGCTGCAGCTTTCTGCCTTTCTTATTCAGACCAGAGCTTAAAAATTATTCACTGCGAACTGGGTGTGCTCAATTCAACCTTGCTTTCATAGTTCCCATACAAACACACCTTGATCTCTGAGTTGTCTCCATCTGTACAAAGCAAATTTACAACATAGCAGAGGTCTCTGTCTTGATTTATAATCTATCACAAACCCAAAGATAGGCTTCTAGGAGGTTTTCTGTAGCCATACATCAATCATATGCATTTACCTTCTGGCTCCATCAACAGATAAGTCAGTCAGTGTGCATTAAATATGACTAGTTTAATCATACACTCACAGACCCAAAAGGAGAACAACAAACTAGCTGGGTATGGGACATCAGATGCCTAGAAGTACTGGGAGCACAATTCAGGGACAAGCCTGCCACTTCTGCTTTTTCACTAAGCAGTTTACAGAGAAGCTGAGGATTCTGGGCAAAAATGATCAATTAGAAGAAAGCTGTCAATAACAACTCTGACAACTGCCTACCAGGGCCTGCATGAAGACATGCAATGTGAGCAGTAGCTGTTCTTGGTATTTCAATCTCTCTTTGGGGAAATGCACTCAAGAGTCCTATGCCTACAGGCAGCAAGTGCCAGGAGAGACAGGCTGTGGTAGGGAGAAGCAGTTACAGCTAAATCTAACCAATCCAGGCCATATACAGGCAGTCAAGAGAGTTTACCAAGGCTGCAAAGAGGTGTAGTAGCAATGTCTCAGCCATTCCAGAATCCAGCAGTTGTGATAACTGGTGCCACAAGGGAAAGACTAAGGAGATTATTGCATGTCATTTTTCACCTGCATGGGCTGGGCACGGGCTTGAATGGGTGAAAATGGGTATTATCACACACCCAAACGCTGCTGATGCTGCTAGGTGACTACAACCTGTCTCTAAGCCATGCTTAGCCCACCAGTTTTCAAGGACAGGGAGCTTCCATCCTTCAAAATTGAGGGGCTAAGCATGACTCAGAGATGGGTTCTAGTGGCCTGGTGGCATTGGTGGCATTTTGGTGTGTGATAACACCCATATTCACCCGTTCAAGCCCATGCCTAGCCCAAGCCTGGGTCAAGTGAAAAATGATGTGCAGTAATCTCCAAAGAGACATACAGAACAAGGAAGTCCAGCAGCCAAGAATCCAAAGAGATTTACAGTGTACCCTTGTTATATGCTGGGGTTTGGTTCCAAGATCCCCCCATGGATAACAAAATCCATGGATGCTCAAGTCCCATTAAATATAAAGACATAGCAAAATGGTGTCCCTTATAAAAAATGTAAAATCAAAATTTGATATTTGAAATTTGAAATTTATACTTTTTTTGAACATTTTCAAACTGTGGATTCTTGAATCCATGTATAAGAAATCCATGTATAAGAAGGGCCAACTGTACAAGCAGGAAGCACACAAAAAGACAACAAATAGTTGCAGGCAGCAAAAACTTTCAGCAGCAGCTTCAGGATTTATAGGTAATTGAACTTGAGATGCCAAGTGCTTGATTGCTCACCATTTCTTATTTAAGAGGCATTGGTTTATCTATCTCTGTTCCTTGTCATGATGATGTTTCAGAAATGATGGGGTGTCTCCTCAATGTCCCTCAACTCTGGCTCAGGTGAGAGTGCATCCCACTGAAGTTCCTGATCATTTGTATTGGTTATTAGCTGTTCATATATGGGGGTGGGCAGGCTTTTCTGTATCTGGCTGCTCGATATTAAATTCTTTGGATTCCATGGGATGAATTACGACATTTAGGGAGTATAATATACGACAAGGAGAGCCAGCATTGTGTAGTGGTTTGAGCATTGGACTACGACTCTGGAAATAAGGGTTCAGTTTCCCACTCAGCCATGGAAATCCTCTGGGTGGCTTGGATGAGTCACACACTCTCAGCCACAGAAAACCCCATTATAGGATCATCTTAGGGTTGCCATAAGTTGGAAATGACTTGAGGGCCCAAAACGACAACAGAAAGAGTAGGAAGCCAGAAATAATTCCAAATTGACCCAAGGAATCAGGAAACATTTTCATTTTGCATCACAGCAACCACATTTTCCTGTGACATAAATCTGTCTGCAGTCACTGCTCCGACTTACTTCCATTCGTTCTCATAAACAGTAATGTGGTTAAGAATCCCCATTCCACATGTGCTAAAAAATAATGCAGGAGAATCTACCATTCAACTATGTTTCATTATTATTTAATTATTCTTTATTGAAAATTTCTGATTTTTTAAAAAATGTCTTTGTTCTACCATCTCCCCATCACTCAGGCTTGCCACAGTTCTGCCATCTCTAATACAGAGAGTGAAAATTGTTAATAGAGGAGTGCTATGTCACCAAGTAGATTTGCCATATTTTAGTTCCTCAAATTTAGATAGCATAATTTCCATATTATACTGAGAAATAGTAAAGCACCCTATTAAAAAAACCTTTCCTCATAAGCAGGCCTGTTGAAGCAAAAAAAAAAAAAAAGTCTTCATCTGCCACTGTGAAGGGTCTAAGCCAAGGCATGCTAATCTCCTAAAGAAGCAAATCCCAGAGCCTGAGAGCAGCCACCAAGAAGGCCTTCTCCCAAATTCCCAACAGATGTGTCAGGACCCTGAGTGGCATGATCCAGAGAAGTGTCCAGCAACTGAAACACACACAACTATAAGGTTAATTCAAAATGACTGGTTGTTGTGTGCCTTCAAGTTGTTCCTGGCAGTCCTAAGGTAAACCTATAACAGAATTTTCTGAGGGCTGAGAATGTGTGACTTGCCTATGGTCACCTAGTGGCTTTCACAGCTGAGCAGGAATTCAAATTCTGGTCTCCAGAGTCTTAGTCCAACATTCAAACCACTACACCATGCTGACTCGAAAATGACTGGGCATGAATGAAATATGGTTGCATGGTGTACAGATGGCATGTAGAAGTGACGTGCCAAAGAGACCACAAGAGCCATCCAGTGTAACTCTCTGCCATCCAGGAACTCACAATCAAAGCACCTCCAACAGATGCCCATCCAGCCTCTGTTTAAAGACCTCCAAGGAAAGAGACCCCACCACTCTTCAAGGGTGTGTGTTCCACTCTCAAACAGTCAGGAAGTTCCTCCTAATGTTGAGGTGGTATCTCTTTTCCTGTAACTTGCATCCATTGCTCTGGATCCAATTCTCTGGAACAGCAAAAAACAAGCTTATTCCATCCTCAGTATGACATCCCTTCGAGCATTTAAACAAGGGTATCCAGGCTAGCCCTGTTGGAGCTGGACCTGCCTGGTCAACTCTCTCATAGGCCGGAAGATGACAGTTATGGAGGGAGGAGTCTCTTCTTCCAGGCTAGCCCTGATGGAGCTGGGCCTGCCTGGTCAACTCCCTCGCAAGCCGAAAGATGACAGTTATGGAGGGAGGAGTCTCTTCTTCCAGGCTAGCCCTGGTGGAGCTGGGCCTGCCTGGTCAACTCCCTCATAGGCCGGAAGATGACAGTTATGGAGGGAGGAGTCTCTTCCTCCAGGCTAGCCCTGATGGAGATGGGCCTGCCTGGTCAACTCTCTCACATGCCAGAGGTTGGCAGGTATACTTTGATTGAGAGTTCCTGCATGGCAGGATGCTGGACTGGATGGCCCTTGTGGTCTCTTCCAACTCTATGATTCTATGATTCTATGAAGATTCCCTGAATGCTGATATTCCAGACTAACACATCTTAACTCTGAATTTTGCTGCCAAGATAATGAGTTAGTTATAGTTTCAAAGATCCCAAAGTAGTTCATGGCCATTGCAATTAGTATTTTTAAAAGCAACTTTTTACCTACAAGGTTTTGAAAAGGAACTGAAATTGTTTCTTCAATTCCTTAACAATCTGAATGCTGCCAGTTTTGTGTCTGTAGCACAAACCAGTGTTCCCTCCCTCTCATCTCATTGTTGCCTCAACACCCACAACTGAGCATGATGCAGTGATAAGCACAGCAAAGCACAATCCAGCACTTGAACCATGTGATATTCCTCCTCAGACATTTAGGCAGGTTACAAACCGCCATATAGTACGTGACGAGCGCATACTAGGGTTAGGAAGGGGCGGTGCTTCCGCACCCCCCTAACCCTAGTCCACGCTCCGCGCCCACAAGATGGCGGCATCCACAGATATTTGCCCCTCAAAAAATATTCAAAAAGCAAACCTTGATTTTGCCATTTTATATAAGCTACACCACTGTACTATACTATTGTATATAATGGCACTTGAGCATCCACAGATTTTGGTATCCATCCAGGATAAGCCTGGGCTCTGAGGCCAGCTCAAAATGGACTGAGGCCAACTGGTGTTTCTTGGCCCATAGCTGGAGAAACCCTGCTCAAATCTGTCTTGCTGCAGTCCTCTGGAACCCTGCACTGAGCAATGCCTCCCTCCCCTAGATTGGTATAAAGGCATTACAAGGCTGGGTTTAAAAAATTTATATCTCCCTGCAAATAATTAATATCTAGCATGGAATTTGGTTTTTTTTCACTGCTGCAGAATATTGCACTGATACCTTCACTGGATCTGTCATGACCCCAAGATCACTTTCCTGGTTAGTCACTGTCACTTCAGTTCTATCAGTGTACATCTGAAATTAGGATTTTTAAAATAAAAACATTGTGCCAATATCCATCATTTTATACTTACTTAACATGGAGCCTCCTTTGCTCGCCTGTTCTCCATAGAATTTGAAAAAAATTGGGGGGAGGGGATTGGAATCTGATTACTGTACTACCATTCCAGCCTGGGCCCCTCCTTGCTCATTTCATATGACATTGTTTATGAAAGAGTCCCAATATACTGATCTTTGGAGACCTACATCTTCCTTCCCTCTGTTGTCAGAGGAACCTGTTTACTCTTGCTTTTGTTTTGCTTCCTGTTTAACCATAAGAAGTCCTGTCCCTTGATCCCATGCAAATTTTGTCTTGACACTTTTTGGTGAAAGTCTTGGTGAAAAGCATTTTAGAAGACCAAAGCTGTGACATCTCCTGGATCTCTCTATCTACTGGCCTGTTGGAACAGCTTCAAAGAACCCCAAATGACTGGTGAGGTAGGACTTCTGTGAAAGTGTTGTGGGCATGGGACATGCCTCTCTTCCCAAATATTTTATAATAGTAGGGTAACCTTGATTTCATCTGAGTCACTCCTGTAGTACCTCAGTGTAGTTAATAACTGAGGAAATAAGGAAAGTCCATTGTAATACAAGCCAATGTGATGATGAGAAATTTAAGTAAGTCACAGAATTAGTCCCAGTTCAATAGAGTTCAATGTGGATTTAGTTTTGTGTTATGTTTCTTTACTGCTACTTATACATCATTATCACTGTCAGCATCTCAACATCCATCACCATCACCACCATCATTAGCTTCAGCATGATGATGTAAAAGTGGTGGGCCATGTAGTGAAGTGTTGCTAAATACTTCAAGAAGGACCATCATCTGACAATATTACTTACCATACTCCAGATACTGGTAGTAGCTTCCACATCAGTGGGGTTGTGAATTTACTCTGAGTATTAGGCTACTCTATATCAACTCATTTAGTCATGGGATCAAACTCATTTGGTCAACTCATTTGAGATGTTGTGCTGGACATGAGTTCTGCAGATACCATGAACTGCTTCAAAAAAAGACCAATAAATGGGTCCTAGAGTAACTCAGGGCCAACTTCTCCCTGGAAGCAAAGATTATTAACCTGAGACTGTTGTACTTTGGACATATCATGAGGATACGACTCACTAGAAAAGACAGTCATTCTTGGTAAGACAGAAGGCAGTAGGAAAAGAGGAAGACCACGTTCCAGGTGGAAATCAAGGAACACAGCCCTAAGCAGGGCTGTTGATGACAGGGTGTCCAGGAAAGCTGCGAACTGACAGCTGATAAAAGTGTGCCAGGCAAAGATAAACAAAAGCAAGGCTTTACAGCAGCAAAGAAACAGTTCTGAAAGCATAAATCCAGTCCAGTGTCCAATAGAGCAAAACCAAAAGCCAGTCTAGGGTCCAGGGTTCCAGAGGGCAGTTCCACAAGTCCAGACCAGGGTCAAGAGTGCCAGAGAATAGGTCAATGAGCCCGGTCCAAGGCCTAGGTCTATCTGAGGTCTAGGAAGCAAGGAGTCCAGCAACAAAGTTTGAGGGAGTTAGAGAGAGCAGCTTTCACCAAACAAATGCAGATAGACTCTGACAAAGAGGCTCAGCGTCTGCCAAGTGTTTATATCAGGCCAGCTCCTTATCGCAGTTGCGGGGTGATTAATGAGCGTTTCTCAGCTAACCTTCAGGAACACTGAAGGCACACCCTTTCAATCCTTCTTTGGCTGAAGGTAGGTACCTCAGTATTGTGCTCCTCTATGTCTCCCAGGCCTGGAACCTCTACTAGAGACAGACTGGGCTGCTGAGCCACAGGGTCCACTGGAGGTGATACAACAGGGCTAGGGCCTTGCTGAGCCAAATCTGGGAGCTGGGAGAGCAGAGCTGGGACCTGGCAGGGCAGAGCTAGGGCCTGGCTCAGCCTCAGGTTATCCCTACACCTGAGGGGCCAAGTCCTCCTCCTCGTCCTCCTCGTCCTCCTCATGACTGGCGATGACACAGAGAGATATGGAGGTCTCTCTCTTATGGAGGTTGCCGTAAGTCATAGACTACTTGATGGCAGTTTACAGAAAGAGATTACTCTAAATGTTAAAGGAGCTATCCAACATGTTGTACCTATTTTGGGGAGAGGGCATAGCAATTTGAATAGCTCCTTTAATAATAATAATAATAATAAACTGTTTATTTCTATACCGCTTTTCCTCGAGATCAAAGCGGTTCACATCTGATAAAAATGACATGTGTCATAATACAATATAAAAACAATTATAACATTCAATTACAATTACAAACAATTCAATAAAATTATCTAAAAACAGCAAATTAAAAGAGTCAAAACTATAAACTATCAAAGTATCTTAATCTTTGAGGTTTAGGCTAAAACTTTGAGTAGATTTGTTGTCCCACTGACAAGGAAGCCTCCAGTTTCTACTGGGAATACCCATCACATGATGAGATAATTAACCAGCTCATCATTGTGGTGATATTGTACCATCTGAAAGTTCTGCAGTGTGTTGGTTCTGTTTTGTTTCCTTCTCTCCCCCTGAAAATTTCACTTCTGCTGGCCTAGAGAGAGGGAGTGTATGTTAACTGTTTGTGTGTATGTGTGCATGCATAGAACCAGCATGGTGTAGTGGTTTGAGCATCGGACTATGACTCTGGGGACAAGGGTTCAAATGCCCATTCACTCATGGAAATCCACTTAGTGATCTTGGGCACACTCTCTCAGCCCCAGGCAAACCCCCTCTGAACACTTTTTGGCAAGAAAACTCTCTGATAGGATTGTTATAAGTCAGAAGTAACTTGAAAGCACACCGCAACAATGTGCATGCTCACATATGGAGAGAGAGAGAGAGAGAGAAAAAAAAAAACAAGCACACAGATATACAACACAATTTAATATGAATCTCTGATTTTAATGTTTTCATGGTCTCAGGATGAGAAAGATGGGTACAATTCAGACATCTTTGTATGTGTATATGTATGTGAGTGGCTTTTGAAACTAGTGAGACAATTGCATTAGTGAAATGCCCACAACAACCTGACCTTGCAAAATTAGCAATATAAGTCATCTGTCTGTTCTGAGATAATCATCCTCACAAACCAAGGCCTTTGCACTCATTTTCTAGCTAGCCTCTTCAATAAGGAGTATCTCCTGCTGGGTATGCTAAGCCTGACAGAACAAGTTATTTATGTTTCCATTTAGAATCTGAGATCTTCGGTTCAGGCAGCACTTGGATTCAAACTGTAGCTGCTCAGTGCCAGAAAGTCTTCAAGTTAAACTAGTAATAACATCAAAATATGGCATAAAGAGGATGGCCTGGTTACTATACCAGCATTTTGTAAATGACATAGGAGATGGACATGAGGTTGCCTTTGCTGGTGCCACCTGTTTCTGAGATCATCCATCATCCATCATTGTGATGATCATCATAGGCATCGTTATCATCATCCTCACAATCGTCGTCAACCATCACTAAAAAGCCCAACAGGCAATAGGCAACAGCAAACCAACAAAGATCTGGAGTAATTACTGAAAATGTTCAAGGAGGAAATTGCCATGGTAGGCTGGATGTTGAAGATTAAGAATATAAAAATAATGACCATGGAAGATATGCAAGAATTCATCCTAGATAACAAGAAAATGGAAATACACATAGGAGATTATTGCACTGACAAATGCTGCCACGATAGACTCAGGTAAGACGAAACAGGGTTTTAATCACATGTGCCATCTGCATCTCGGACCTCAGCCATGCTTATCTGGCTGATTTTCAAAAACTGGAGTCTTCTGTTTTCAAAAAGAAACGGGATAAGCATGACTGACATCCAGGATGCAGACGGGTCGCACTTGCCCAGCAGCTGGCACATGCGATAAAACCTGCTTTCATCTTTACAATCCTGAGTCTATTGTGGCAGCGTTTGTCAATGCGATAACCTCGGTAGTCAAGGAGTTTCCTTACCATAGATCAAACATTGAATAGAATGGACACGACACTCAAGAAATTTGAAGAAGGCTACGATTGGAAAGGAAAGCTATGAAAAAACTGAAGAAGATACTAAAGTACAAAGATAAAACTATGAACACTAAAGTGAGGATCATCCAAACCATCATATTCCCCATCACCATGTATGGATGTGAGGGTTGGACAGTGAAGAAAGCTGAGAGAAAGAAAATAAACTCATTTCAGATATGGTGATGGAGAAGAATGCTGAGGATACCCTGGATGGCTAAAAAGACAAACAAATGGGTTTAAAACAGATCAAGTCTGAACTCCCTTTGGAAGCCAAGATGACTAAATTGAGGCTATCATACTTTGGCATGAACCATCAGAAAAGGCAATAATGCTAGGAAAGGTAGAGGTTAGCAGAAAGAGAGGAAGACCACATGTCTGATGGATATACACAATCAGGGAAAACACAAGCCTGTGTTTGCAGGACCTAAGCAGAGCAGTGGAGGATAGCAGAGCTTGGAGATGTCTCATCCACAGGGTCACTATGAGTTGAGGTTGACTTGAGGGCAGTTAATGACGAACAACAACAATCCTGTGGCCCCTAAGTGTTTTGGACCACAACTCCCAAAATCCCTGAGCATAAGCCATGCTGTCGGGAACTGTAGAAAGCTGCAATGTTTTAGAAGGATATAGATGAAGGGATTAGAGAATTAAGATACCTGAAACCCACTTTAAAGGCTTTTAAGATAGTGAAATGGGGCATCAGGAAAGAAAAAGATTGACAAAATTCTGAATAGAACACACGCACGCAAATAAAAATATTTTCTTTTTCCTCTTGAAGGGACAATGGAGTCACTGTCTAATAAGAACATTTTTCACATCCATTCACATGCACGCGCGCGCGCGCACACACACACACACACTACAGTAAAGAAGGAGCAGAAACTTAAGACCCCATGTGATCCAGTGCCAACCACCTCACCCCCACACTAAACAGAAACTATTTCTGACTGCTACAGAGCAATATAGTGAACTGAGAGGAAAGAAGGGGCTCTCAGGCATTTTACATAAGTCATATTCTTTCCTCAAAAGATTTCTGAGCCCCTCATAGAACATGGCCAAGGATTAGTCAATTAGTCAGTCCCCCAGCCTTCCTCCTTCCCTTCCCACCTTTCCCTTGCTTATGGAGTCTTCCACAGATAAGATGTTCACTTTGGTGATAGACTATCTCCTTTGTTTGAGTCAAAGTTAGGCGTGGTAAACTTTGTAGTAGAGCCTCTTTTGATTCAAGAAGCATCCAGTCCAGCCTAAAAGGTGCCCCGCTTCTGCCTAGATTTTGGATCTCAGCCAAATTGCTATTCTCCTATTATATATTCCCTAACTTATTTGAAGCATATGTTACAGTTAATACAGGAAGAGAAATATTATTTAGAAATGAAAATTTGCAAGCAAAGGAACAGGAAGCTTGAGTCAATAATGAACGTACAGTATACTGCATCTTCCTGAGATTTGACCTGATAGTGTCAAAAGGGAGGGGAGGATCTGCCTCTGTTGCTCTACTTTCTTGTAAAGTGGCGGCGGGGGAGGGGGAGGGGAGTGAGTAGGAATTATCTGTTTGCATAAAGAAAATGAAGTCACACTCAGATGCATCAGACAAATGTCTGAGAAGGGAAAAGGGCTGTGATGATTTTCCTGATTGTATGGCCAGACAGTTCATGTACCGGTGCACTCATGCATGAGCTTGCAAGCCCAGTCTTAAAATACATATATAATTATAGAGCAGAAAGGTTTATGAAATGGTGGCATGGCTGTCATTTCTGCTTCTTTGGTGTCTAACATCTTTTTAATGTTTGAACGCCTTATAATGAAGCCTGGCAGAATGTTGGTTCCCACTGTGCTTACAGCCCAGAGACTGCAATCTTCTGATAGAAATACACATCAATTGGTTATCTGCTAGCAGATGAGGAGTGGGAGGAGAAAAGCCTTTCACTTGAGGAAGACCAGAAATTTGCTCGGGTGTCATTCAACCTGTCAGTCTAAAAGTAGTAAATAGTGAAAATGGAGGCCTTTAGAGTTGCAGTCTGAGTGGTTTTTTATTTCGGTTGCTTGTGAGGCTTTGCCTTTAAGAAAACTAGGATAGATTGACAGAGAACCTGAAGAAGTTGTTCCACTAAGTAGTAATCCACCATATCGGGGAGTTTTCTTTGTATATTTAAGCTATATTTATTTTGGGCAAGATCCTAGCTAGAAGGATGGGGACCTAACACTTCACACATGCAGCTCTGTTTCTCTCTTCCCAAGCCCCAAGACAGCTTTTCAGCTCTTGAGTCCCAGCTATGGCCATTAACTGGCTGTAGAGAGGAGAGGAGAGGTGACCGGGCAGTCCTCAGCTGTGAGTTACTGACAATTCAGACAAGCCACCTCATTTCTATTCCCCTGGACTGCATCTGCACACTGCAGAAATAATGCCGTTTGACAAAATTTTGCCATAGTTCCATACTATGGGACTTGTAGTTTGTTGTGGCACCAGAGTTCTTTGACAAGTAAGGCTAAATATTCCCCAAATCCCAGAATTCCATAGTACTGAGACATGGCAGTTAGAGTGGTGTCAAAATGAATTATTTCTACAGTGCATATGCAGCCCTAGTTGTAAAACTGCAGCTAGGTCGGGGCCTGCTTGGTTGCCTCTTCTCTTCCTCTGGCTAATAACTGACCATGCCAATGCCCCCAAGTCTTGACAGCTGCCTTGGGAGAAGCCTTGGACACTGCACAAGGAGGTAGTGAATAGTGCCTTGAGCAACATCCAAAAACAGATATATACACATGTAACCCCCATTATGTGCCTGTCTATCACTGAGAGGATCCCAGAAATATTTTTTTCTGTTAGCAAATATAAAATGTAGTATCCACTTACTTCTAGGACCAAACACCATCTATTTCACAGAACAGTACTGTTTGACAGTGGAACACACTTCCTCGGAGAGTGGTGGAATTTCCCTCCTTGGAGACTCCCTTCTTTAAACAGAGGCTGGATGGCCATCTGTCGGCCATTTGATTAGGATTTCCTGCATGGCAGGGGGTTGGACTGGATAGCCCTTGTGGTCTCTTCCAACTCTATGATTCTATGATTCTATAATTCTGTCCATTCAAAGGTAAATTTCACTGAGTTCAATGCGATTTAATACTGCTTTTGTAGATGTAGGATTGCAGCCAAAAAAAATCATATAGAAGCCAGCAGTAAATCACAGGAAAGAGAGAGCTAGCTGATAAAAGAGGAGCCCATAATCACCTAATGAAAGGTGGAGGGTCAATCTAGTTGCTGCAATTAACAGGTTTTTACCTCTCACAATGAGATTTCCTCAGAGATGCATGCTTCAGCAATTAAAGGTGCAATCCTAATTCAAATATACACTGGCTATTGGGGGGCTAGGAATAGGCAGATGTCACGTGTGCTGGCTAAACTGGACTGTTTGTTTGGCAGTATGCTGACATAAGCCCCTTCCATCAGTTGATCTCAGAAATCAGCCAGCAGAAGGATGTCATGCCAGCTCTTGTGCTGACTGGGATCAGCTGACATAAAAGTAGTGGCAGGGAGAGGGAACATTTCTGATATTGTCTCTCAGTTGCCTTTTTGGTTAAAAAAAAAATCACAATGATAATTGTGAATAAAATTCTGAAGAATAATTATGGCCAAGATCAAAACAAGGTGAGAGATATGCCTCATTTTAGAGGAAAAGCAGCCCCCCGGAGGTTTCTAGAGAAATGATTCTTCAATTTCTGCAAAAAATAATTGTGGGTGATAGAGGGGTCTGGGGAAAGCTGCAAGACTAGCCTGCGGTTCGCATGAATCTCACCTCTATGGCTAAGAGCAGGTTATGTAAAATTTGAGATGAACCATGAAACTCCTTGTATTTATTAAAGGAGAGGCTTCTGTGTTGATTAAAGGTTGAAGAGTGATTCTTTCCCCCAGTAACTTCTGTTGTGTCGGGTTGTTTTTCTGCAAAAAAAGTCTCTGAAACAGTTCTACAAAGCATTCAGTTCCACAAAGATGTAAGTACTTTTCCAGAGGCATCACTAGGGGGCTGTAGGGGTGCAGACCACACCAGGTGACAGCTCATAGGAGGGTGAACATCGAAAGACCTCCCCCAGGTCTGCCCCCCTCTGCCAGCTAAAGTTTATCTGTTGTCAACTGGCTGTGGCTGCTGGTGAGGGTGGGTGCTGCTGCCACCTGGTAGCTCCTTCTGGGTCTGGCCAGGTTGCTGACCAATTGGGGAAAAAGGCTGCTGGGTGGCAGCAGCATCCTACCTCCACCGGTGGCCACTTCTGGGAATGGGCTGCCTTCTGGGTCTGCAAGGTCTGCTGGCCAGGTGGGAAAGAGGGTCACCTTCCACTTTCCCAGAAGCTCTGCCAGACTCAGAAAATAGTGGTGGGTGGCAGTGGCAGCCCACACCTCAGCGGCAGCCCACACCTTCCAATCAACTGTTTCCTTGGGACATTTCTGTACTAATGTTACTCATTAATTGTAATTCCTACATATCACTGACTGTTATGGTAATAATTGTGACATAAAACAACTAACAAAATTAAAATTATACCTTTAAATTACAATATCCTATGCACTGCCTCAACATATTCACATGTACATAGTTTCATGTCATTGTAGTGAAAATTTGATAAAGGGTTATTTTTTAAATAAAATTTTAAAAAGAATAGGACCATAAACCATAAAGATAAAAATAAAGATAAAAATAAACCATAAAGATGTAACACAGAGAGATACTACACAGTTACAGCCCTTTGATGCCACTTTAACCATCATGGCTGCATCTTACAAAATCATGGGAGTTGTAGTTTGATGAGATATCTCCAATTCTCTGCTTGTAATTCAAAGAATTCTAAGTACTGTACCTCATCAAGTGTGGATACATTCCAGATTCTGCAAGACCCAAAGATTTAAGGATGAATTGCAAAGTAATCAGCTTATTTTAAGAGTGCTTACAGCAATCCTATCTGTCTCTGGATCTCATCCCACAATAACTTTAGTAATGTGTTACACACACACACACAGAGAGAGAGAGAGAGAGAGAGAGAGAGAGAGAACAAAACCATTTCCTAAGGCACCTTCTGCCTTTCTAAGCATAATGATATTACGCTTTCAGCATACCTATTTAGTACATGGGGCATTAGTTTTTAAAAAATGATAATCACCACCACCATCACCATCACTCAGGGTATAGATGTGATGAATTGGCCAAGTAGGCGAGTCATCATGTGAGGTCTGAAATGGTGGCATCCTCCCTCCTCCCCACTGCTCTTCCTAAATGATACCACCTCTGAGTGAGCTGTCTGCATGGAGAAGGAATTCCACAATGGTGTATTGCTGCCAACATGAACATTTTCAAATTAATGCCAGCAAGACAGCTTAACAAAATTGCTTCACAGGCTGTGAGAAGAGTTTTGGAATATTTTCTGGAGAACAGTAGTGCGTCAACTGCATAGATTATCTTTTCACTGTTACTGTTGGAGACCCAAGAATAAAAACTCATAAACCCCAGAGATTAATGCTTTCTGAAGAGAGAGCACTGAACTGTCAGTACAAAGAGACTATGTTCATTTTATCTGGTGAGGAGGGGGATATATTTCAAACTCCGGAGAGTGTTTTGCCTAGAGTTTCTGCTTCTTCAGTGTGATGTCTTCTGCCATCTTACGTTCATTCAGTGTAATTATTTTTCAGAGAACTTGGTTTCCCCAAAACCAAAAGCTGGCCTCTTTTTCTCTCTCTCCTTGTAGCTCAATCTCACTTAAACACTGGCAGTGGGAGAATATCCTCCATCACACTTGAAGGCAGCAAGGAAGCTTAGGGGATGCACCCATGGTGCCTGGTAGTTTCTATGTCTGTGTGTGTGTGTGTGTGTGTGTGTGTGTGTGTGTGTGTGTGTGAATTTACTTTGGAGTTTAATCCCAACTTTAAATTTCCAAGCTTTAAAGGAGCTAGCCAAAGTTAAAAGGAATTAGCACCCTGGACAGCTGCTTTAGGATGTACAGTACACTAAAACCTGCAACAGAGTAAATTCTCCATTCCACTACATGAAAGCTGCCAATTGGCACTGTGTGCAAGGCAGACATATACAGTTCTGCCCTCTGGCTGAAGGGAATATCCAGAGGGTTGCAACCCCTTCTATACCATCTTGTATCTGCTGCAAGGAACCACTTTGTTGTTGTTGTCGTCGTCGTTGTGTGGCTTCAAGTAATTTCCAACTTATGGCAACCCTAAGTCAACCCTATTTTCAGATTTTCTTGGCAAGATGTGTTCAGGGGAGGTTTGCCTGAGGCTAAGAGCATGTGACTTGCCCAAAGTCACCCAGTGGATTTCATGTTCAAGTGGAGAATCAAACCCTGGTAGCCCAACACTCAAAACACTGTGCCATACTCATTTAGTAGACCTGGCTACAAAATATGTACACTTTGAAATAGTGGGAGGATTAACTGTACCTCCCAGCATAGCAGCTGCTTCATAACCAATGAGGCCCACAGTCCAGATCAATGCATTTGTCATGAGGTGGAAAACCTTCACATTTCAGTTACAATTTACAAACTCAACCAGACAGAGAAAAGATCTGCTTTGTGTGGCATGTGGTTTCTGGTGAACAAACAAGCCATGTATGTGCTAAGAATGATTATCCTCTCGGTCTGTTGATAAAGGAAGGGGTTTCCTCCAAAGGAAAAAAGAATGGAGACAGTAGTGTACAACTTGCTCATTGTAGCAATAGAAAATGACACGCGCATGTCGCTTTTTGAGTAGGAGACTCTCTTGCTCTTAGCTAAATTGATGAATCACAATGTTTGTTTCACATTGGACAGAGTTGTTCATCCAAACACAGTCACACCATCAGAAGATAAACAGTGTGGCATTAAATAGGGAAAATAATATCATTTATTGCAGCCCACAGACCAAATGCATTAAAAATATTTCCTGTATGTAGATAAATAGACTGCCTTTCAGATATGAGCCATGAATCTTTGTTTTGTGTTATGTTTGAACCATTCAAGGACATCTAAGAGGCCAAAAGGATAGTGATATCAGGAAGCTGTTTATGAACACATGTATTTCAAAGTACAGAAGCTGGCCTAAACCTTCTTGTTAGCCACCAAAGAGCACTTGTTTATATTCCATTGAGTCAGTGGGTCTATGTTAGCTGGGACTAATAACTGGATGTGGATCAACCAGCCTATCTCCCTCCATCCTTCCCTCCTCTACAGTGCACCATTTTTGAAGAGCCCAAGAGAGGCTATGTGTCTGTTCTCCTGCATTACAAAACTGAACATGAGAGTCACAAATGGGCTTCCATATCTGTGGTTTGTTTATCACAAGTAGCATTCCTTCTTATAATAGCTTCTACAGGCTTGTGAGATATTGCAAATGGTATCATAATATTCAGTCCTCCTCCTCCTCCTCCTCCTCCTCCTCCTCCTCCTCCTCCTCCTCCTCCTCCTCCTCTTTAAACATATCTGGGGGTAGCTGTGTTGGCCATACAGCAAAGTACAATAATATCCAAAAGACACAAAACAATGATACCTTTATTGAGCCAACTAAAATAGCACAAAATGCTTTTGTATTTTAGCTGTTATTGTATTTCTCTTTAAAGTTAGGCTTTGGGAATGGCTGCCTTACGTCTGATATGATGTGAATCTTATGTTGAGTTTGAGGTTTTCATTTTGATAGGCTAGGTTAGCTACTACATGCTGAAAAGCATGAAGCAAATGTAATAAATAATACCAACAGCCTACATTTAGGGATCCTGTTTCCACCCTATAGTAGAATTATGAAACAAATGTTAAGAGTGCTTGAATGCCACTATTAGTGTGGCACAAATGTTTGGACTAACAGGATTTTCTCAGCTGGATTATCACCTGGCTGATGAGACACACAATGATTTGGAATCTGGTTATAGATGAAAGGCCCTGCTTCATGCTGGACAGAAGGAAAAGTGTCACTTTCAGTGTCTGTACAGTGCCCAAACAACACATGGTTATCCTTAAACCAATAACAATGGTAGCAATAATCAATGTCAAGTAAAGGCCCATCCTTCAAAACAGTCGTTGATTTCAGCTAGGTAGCCACTAAGTATCTGTAATATATCTTGTAGCTAGATTTCTGATCAGAACTCAAAAAAGTTACTTTTTCTGGATTACAACTCCCAGACTCTCCCATCAGCATGTGCCAGATCCAGGTCCTTCTTAGGAAGAAAAAGGAGTATACAGGTGATTTGGAATTCCCCCCCCCCCAATCCACTTATTCTAGTGTTCTTCCGGAAGAAGAGCTAATCAGGTACCTATGGAAATTCAGGAGAAGAGGGTGAATGTATCCTCACCTGTTATGTCTCCAGCAACTTATAAAAAGAGAATGCCAAAACACCAGAAATTTTCATTTATGTGTGTTCTTCCACCCCCACCCCACTCCAAATAGCAAGTGAATAATGTGTCATTTCTTCCATCTGGGCTTTGTACTGATCAGTTAACTCACACTGATCCATTTTCCACTGGTGCATTCCCACCTTGTGTTTTGTCATGTTGAATCAGCTAACCCATATGGAGGGAAAGAAAGAGAGGCAGGCACAGCTCCTTTTGTATCATGTCTTTTTAGATTGTAAGACTGAGGGCAGGGCACTATAAAATTAATAATCTGTAAGCCACTCTGAGAGTCTTTGTGGCTGAAGAATGGGGTATAAATACTCTAAATAAATGAATGAATAAATAAAAGCTTTAATTATATGCCCACATGCTAAAAACCATCTCAGTTCTCTAAATATGTTTCCATATATAGTCAAAATTAAACCATTAAAAGCACAAGAAAGAGCACCTGCAGGCCTAATGGCACACACACATTTGTAGAAGTATCACCTTGTGTTAGGAGGACCCTAAAGGGAGAAGCTCTAAAAATGGCCATTGAAGAGCAAGTATGTTCAGGACTGACAGGATACTAGTAGACTTCTGGAAGGGAGAAAATTGGTAGCCTGCAGGAACTCAGAATGGAATGAGGTGTCCTACAAGGGGCAAGGCTCCATATTATAATATTTTGTTGGTGGTCCACTTGTATATATTGGCCAGAATCCTGTTGATTTACCCTAGGGTAACCCATAATTATGCTGGCATTAAGTACTTTTTGTGGGTGTTGCACAAGGAGGAATCCCGTACCTCCTCATGCACCACATTTCTCTTCCCTGCACAATAGTTGGATGCAGCTCTACACCCTGTCAATGATTGTTTTCAGGGGTTAATGCAGATGTTGTAAAGCTGGCATTGCACAGGACAGAAAGAAGGAGCCTCCTGGACCACCAGTGTAAATACACTGGCAGAACTCTGCTAGTAGTCCCATAGGATCTTGGCCTTTAAAGTGACAATTTATGGCCCAGAGTGGGTGTGGGGAAACCTAGAATATTGTTGTTGCTTTGAAGGATAACTTACTTTTAGCAAGGGAGATCTGTATTTGGGAACTCAAGAACAGTTATTTGTTTTTGTGCCTTTCCCCCCATGGTGAATTTACCTTCACTTGATGGGTTTGGAGGAGAGCAAGATGAAACCCTCCACATGCTGCATCAACACATATTTCAAAGTTCTTCTGGGATGTAATGAATGGAGATGTCACCATATGGTGGAGGGCTCAGGAGATCGTTTTGCCATGCTGGGGTTGTGCAGAAAAGTCAGCTGCTTTACTACTCAATAATTATTTAAATCATGAGGATTATCCTTATGGTCTTGTTCAAAATAGGAGATCTGTAGTAGGCATACTCATGATAAAAAAATATCTTTACAGCCCCAAACAAGAGAAGACCAAAGTTGTTGGTTGTTTGGTTATGAAGCCTTAAAGCAGGTCTATGTTGACTCAGAACAGAGTTGAGAAGAGTTACATTTTTGGACTCATGACTGCCAGAATCTCCCAGCTAGTAGCCAAGTTGTAGACCAAAAAAGGAACTTTTCCCCAGCTCAGCCCTACTGCAATTCTGTCTCTGAAACAATGTAAAAATAAGATCCCTGTAGCATAGGCATCTGGGGTCTAGCTGTCCAACAGAGTTCTAAGTAACAGTATCATTCCAACATTTGGAATCGAAATGTTAACAAGAATGTATACTACACAATTATAGCACATCAATATAACTTTAACTGCCATGCCTCTACCTTAAGGAATCCTACAATTTGTAGTTCAGTGAGAAACATTTTTCCCCCATAAACTCCTCTGAACTACACACTGAGGTTGTTTGGCAGATAATTCCCAATACTTCATGGAACTACAGATCCCACAATTCCATACAATAGACCATGGTCATTTCAGTGGTACTAAAATGCTATAGTTTTGCTTTGTGAACACACTGTCAGTCCAACACCTTGACCACTATACCACACTGTATCTTTTCAATACAGTTTAGATTTGGTTCAACAATTTAACCTCTTTTCTTCTTAGTCATGCAGGAAAATGATAATGCACAGTATCACATTCTCTGCATCTCAAGAATTATATTAATCTTCAACATATTTGTCCTCCAGTTCAGCTCTGTGGTATGCTTACTTGCTAATTAGCTTACTTGCTGTTCACCGCTATGATCTTTGGAATAGTGGTATACAAATAAAAAACAAAAAATTTTTTAATTGGAGTTATTTATTGTGATGGAATTTTTTTTGCCAATAAATTTTCGTATGGTGGCTCAATAAGAAAGTAACAGTAAAGACATAATACACATTCTAAATAATAGAAGGGAACAGAGAGAATGCAGTGTTATACATGCTTCAGATAATTAGTACTGTATAGCTGTGCACACCTTACGAAGGATAGGTGCGAGAACATTTCTTTCCCAATTCAGACTCACTCTCTTCCCTTTATTTCAACTTTATGACTTCATTCCTTTTTAATTCTGATACTTTTAAATCACCATAAGAATATAATTGTTGGCTTGCAGTGATGGCGAACCTATGGCACACGTGCCAGAGGTGGCACTCAGATCCTTCTTTGTGGGCACACATGCTGTCACCCTAGCACAAAGTTTGCCAGAGTTTGTTACTAGAAAGCCAGAGGGACATGGCACTTTGCAATAAATAAGTGGGTTTTGGGTTGCAGTTTGGGCACTCAGCCTCTAAAAGGTTCACCATCACTGGCTTAGGGTCATGCCAACTCAGGTCCTATTATACTTTGAACACCTGGTGAAAAAAGAGACTTTTTTATGACACTTATATCTGCAGGACTGGTACCCATAATTTTACTTACCCACATCCAAAAATATATGTTCTCCCTAGGCATTTCCTAGGTCCTCCAGTTCAGTTCTGTGGTATGCTTCCAGCAGAAGCTGGCCACAGGTTCATTCTGGAAGACCAAGAAAGGCCTCAAAAGGTGTTTTCTCTTGGAATCTCTAGGTCCTCCAGCACAACTCTATGGTCGACTTTATATAATTATAATTCAATCATATTTGCACTGCCTTTACTTTATTATAGAATAATTCAATGCAACTATTTCAATAATAGCAGGAATGCTTTTTATAAATGTAACAAAATAAAACCACATGCATTTACGGTGCCTTCTGTATGGATGCATGTGATTTTGAGTGCCCATCTTCACTAAAAGAGATGTTTTATGTGCTTGCGTGTCTCTGTGTGAAAAGAGTTAAAATAAAAAACATACTGTTCAGTTTATATGCCTTATTGATCTATAGATCATATTAATATATATAGTTTATTAATATGTCATCTTACATGGTGAGCCACAGGAGGAGAACCTCTGGGAAACAAAGCCCTTTTCTTCTAGGAAGCATTTTGAGTAGTAAAGTAAAATATTTGAGTTGGAAAGAAAGCATTCAATCAGGATTGCGTATGCCTTCAAGTTACCTGTAGATCCCCATGTAATTTATATGGTTTTCTTAACATGAAATACTCAGAGGTAGTTTTGTTAGTTTGTCATTACCTACTGAAAAATTTGCTGCAATACATAGTTTATTCATAGTTTATGGTTCATTGGGACACCTTATATTCAGTCAGTTAAAGTAATGGGGAGGGTGAGGAAAGGTTTTATAGAAAGTGAAAAAGTGGATTAATTTTAAAAAAATGAAGTTATGCAGTCTAATTATGTGATTTTTAATGGGTGTCTGTATTTTTAACTGTCTGATGTGTTTATTGGCTGCTGTATTTTAATCTGTGATTTTCCACCTTGATCCATTGGGAGAAATCATCATCATCATTATCATCATCATCCTACAGCATTTCCCCCATTTTTAAACTACCCTTGTTTTCTAAGAGCAGCATCTGAAATCTCAGAAGGTTATAAACTATATAGTTATAAAATAGCACAGATATAGATGCAGACAGATACGTGTTGAAGGCAATTGCAAAAAGGAAGTTAAAGTTTTGAACATGCTATTGCTTGTCTGGCACAGGTGGTGGTGCTGTAAAACAAGCACAAGAAAGGAAATACACTTCCAAAAGATTGTTAGGGAGGAGGGAAAAACTGAAAAAAAACATTCAGATAGAAAAGGATCCCCTCACCACTTAACAGGATTGTGTCACTTAAGAGCAGGGCATTCCCACACTGTCCTTCACAGGTTGACACACAAGATATCTTTTACTGCCAGTTCTACTATCTGCACAAACCATGACTGCAGTGTGGTGAGGATTAACCTTCTCTCTCCCCATGTGCATGCAATCTGGATGAAAGCCACCCACCCACCAAAAACCAGTGATGGGGTAGTTGCGAAAGCTGGCTCTGCTTCCAAGGGAACTTTGCAGAAGAATCTGTTGATGAAAAAGTCAGTGATGGGCACTTGGTGACCCATGGGCCAGATATAGCTTCCCAAAGTCATCTTTCTGTCTTTTCATGCCCCCAGGGATATTCAAAAGTTTGTCCCCAGTTTTCACTAACAAGAAAAAAGTGTTCATGTTAAAATAAGATATTGTACATTCTGGTAATAGATCTCTCTTCTGGACTATGTATGTAGCACGTGTAGCATGTATAATTGTGCACTTATATATAATAGCCTAAACACTAGCATGACTGAGTACTAATGCTATCAAGAAGTGTCAGTAATTTGACAGATGATGCTGGTGTTCCAAATGTACAGCAAAATACACTTGCAACCCATGAACCACTTATTTTTATTTGTTTATTTATAATCAATAAATTTTGACCAGAGTCCTGTATCAGCTATTCAATTAAGTATGTGTAACTAAGAAACCTCTCCTGGCCAGTCACTCCCCCAAACCTGATGGAAACATGGTTCCCCTATATTCTGGTCCCTGACAGAATGGACTCTCTGATTCTATTATTCCAGCATAACATAGGAAGATGCCATAATGCAATTGCATATGAGCACTTTAGCCTTCCACAGAAAGCTGGATAGAAGGCATGTGAGGGCAGCACAACATCATGCAAGGGTCAGCGTATGCTATGCAAACAAAAGGTCCTGGATTCAATTCCCAGATCGGGGTAGGAAAGACTTTTTTTCTAAAAGCCAAGAGAGATGATGCCAAGCACTGCAAAAATTATTAAACAGGATGGACCCAATGCCCTAACCTGATAAAGCCTTTTCTTGTCTTTCAGAGTTTCAGTGCTGAAGCTTCATAGAATCCCAAGGCTGAGAATCCTATATTGTCATAGCCATCTTTTTGAGAAAGCAGGATTACCTCCACACTAATTTATTCTTTGAATGGTCTATTTTTTATGTGTCAGTCATGAATTTTGAAAATGCCCATTTTCCCTATCACTCATCTTGCCCCACTTAGTTATGCCAAAGACTGCTAAGGACCCTTGATTCATAAATGTCATCTCTTGGCAAGAGAGCAAAGCAATCTTTTGAAGAATGGACAGGCCCTTATTGAGGCCATGAATATTTTATCTAAAACCTTTGCTGCCAACAGACAGCACAGCTGGTGCACTGAAGATACAAGTAATCTCCATCCTTACAATTGCCAAAGTTTTGGAATTCCCCATTACATCATAACTTTGAGCATGTCTGGAAAGTTAGGTTTTCCTGGGCAGTCACAGTGGTTGCAGCGAAAAATGAATACTGTATTATTTCTTTTCATCTCTTAACTTTTCTCTCATTCTTGTGGATCCCTAATGGAGAAGGGAGACATTGAGGGGGGAGCTGTGTGTGTGTGAGTTGTGTTTAGTGTAATTTCGGGCTTCCGGATGTCATTTGGCTGTAAGTCTCAGCAGGCCTTGACAACATGGGCAATGCTGAGTTCAATGAGATCTAAAAGACCACATGTTGTGTATCTAGGGGGCCATTCAGGCTACGAAAAAAACCGGTTTTCAAAGCGATTCTTGCATGTGAAGTTCATACTCACCCCGAATCTCACACAAGCGAATCCGAGGCTTGCACACCCGTTCCGTGGTAAATTGCCCCTAGTGCGGTGTTTTTGAAATCGGCACAAATACCGTTTCTTTTGGAAAACCCCGGGTTCTGGGAATGAGAACTTTGGCCTCGATCACGAAAGAGGCAAATTGAGGGAGGGATTTAGGTCAGAGGGTAGGCAAAGGGCAAGGCAATTCCTCCCCTCATTGGAGGGGAGGGGGAGGAGGAAAGAGCCCTGGGAAGAAGGGAGCAAGGGAAGGCATTCTTTAGGAGCCTCTTTTCCCTGCATCCCCTGCCCACAGCCCTCTGTCGCTGGGCATTCCTTCCCTTGCAGGAGGAAAAAGTTCAGGTCACGAACGGAGCTCACAACAGGCAACCCCCCCCCTTTTCAAATTTAAACAATTTTTTTTTTACCAAATATGCGCATTGTTTGTATTCCAGAGGCAGATACAGCCGGGCTTGCACTTTATATCCTTGGATCTCCTTGCTTACTGCAGAGGGGGAAGCTACAAATGTTGCAAACAATCAATGTTACATTTTTAACAATTTTTTTTTAGCAAATATGCGCACGATTTGTCTTCTTGAGCAGATACAGGAAGGGAAGCAAATGGAAAGCTAATGTTGCTTTTAAAAGCATAAAAAAAATGCATGACAATTCCATCCTTTGCCTGGAACAGGGGCAGATCTGACCCAAATGCCCAGAGGTTTATAAAAAAAAAATGACCCTGTGCCTGGCTCTTTAAAAAAAGGGAAGGAGGGGGAGGAACTTTCCGATCCCTTCAAAACGTCACCATGACGATCGCTTGATTGACAGCGGCCACTCGCCAGCAGACACAGAATGCATTCGATTTAACATTTGTAGTGGGCACTGCTAACGGAGCGATTCGGGGGAGGGCATCCAAATCAGCCCAGTTCCTCCAGGTCTTTTAGCCCAGTATGAATGAGGCCTAGAGGTGCCATATCTTGGACCTATACTGAGATATGGTAGCAAGATAAGCATGAAATATAGGGTTGCCAGTTTTCATAGGTTGTCTCCAGGTGGAGATGAGGGTGCAAATTTTCCAGTTTTGTTGGGCTCCGCTCTAGACAAGAGAAAGATACTCTGTGCAAATATCCAGTTCAGCTAGTGCACCAGAAACTGGCTACAATTTGCCAGGTCAATTGATCTGCTGCTGGAACTTGCAAAGACACCTCAGGGTGTGTAGCGGGCGAAGCTGACTGCCCCGAAGGAGTGGCTTTGTGCTGCCCCTTTGAGCACTGGATCAGGGCCGTGACAACCGCATGCTACGGCCCTGATCCATTTTTTTCTGGGCCAAAAAGAAGTGGCCCTTGCCACGGGTGAATGCCATGCCAAAGGAGCACCGCAACGCCGCCCACTATGCAGTCAGGTGGGCAGTGTGACTCCAACATCAAGGTGGTGTCAGGGTCTATGGCATCCAAATGTGACACCCCCACGCCACCCCAATTTTGGCAGTACTACCACTCTAATCAGCCTATATGTTGCTTTAGTTAACTTCCTCTTCCCCTCCCAATCATTGTAGTGCAAGGGCTTAGGTTTTGGTCTGCTCTGTATCTGCATTCTGGCTAAGTAGGCTATATTACATTTTCCTTGTCCCATCGTTCTAGGTGAGGAGGAATATCTTCTCCCTCTCTCCATTCTCTCTGTGTGTTTAGGTGATAATATAAATTTGCTAGCTGTGAGGCCATTAATTGTCTCCAAAGTGTGAAAATAACACTCTCAGAAAACAGCTTTGATAGTTTGAATTGGATCATTTTTTGTCTTACCTGCTTTTTTTTACTATGATTGTCTCTTTGAGGACTGTTTGAAGCTTGATTCTCTGTTGGATTTTGACCTCTATCTTTTATATCATTCCTTAATTTTTTATCCACATTGCCTTTAAAAAACAATATGCTAAGGCAAATAGTGGGTCATCCAAGGGACCATGTATTGCAGGTAATTGACATTCCCACCCATTCCACTTCTGCAAGTATTCTCCAGTGTGAGGGGGAGTTGTGACAGAGGTCCTGCTTATGGCTGTCACACTGGAGATCACTCATACAAGGGGTAGGACCATCACTCTGTTGCTTTCCAATTTCCAGGGGAACAGGCCCACATTGAACAGACTCACACTTACCAGCAGTGGCTGCTGCTTGGTAAGTGGGGATGGGGAGGGGTCAGACCAGGAATCACTGTGTAGCCACATAACTATGATGGTTATGCATTTGTAACTGTCCAAGGGGATTCCAGCCAATATGCTGAAGCAAACAGTAGATCACCCAAGGTACTATATGTAGCTAGATGTTCCCTGTAAAAAGTATACAGAAAATAGATATTTTTAAAAATCTGGTGCTAATTCACTAGTGATATGTTTATAAAGAGCATTTTTAAAAATCAGTAAAAGTTAGGATCAAAAACTCAAGAAAAGAAGACAGGCAGTCAAGAAATACCATGTTGCCTGAATACCATACATAAATACTTGCAAGAGCCAGAGTATCCTTCTCTTTAAATGAAAACAAGGTTTGGTCTAGAATCATAGAATCGTAGAGTTGTAAGAGACTGCAAGGGCCATCCAGTCCAACCCCCTGCCATGCAGGAAATCCAAATCAAAGCATCCCTGACAGATGGCCATCCAGCCTCTGTTTAAAGACCTCCAAGGAAGGAGACTCTATCATCCTCCGAGGGAGTGCATTCCACTGTCGAACAGCCCTTACTGTCAGGAAGTTCCTCCTAATGTTCAGGTGGAATCTCTTTTCCTGTAGCTTGCATCCATTGTTCCGGGTCCTGTTCTCTGGAGCCTTGGATGGAGTTCATCTGGTCCCGGAGACTTAAATTCATTTAGATTAACAAGGTATTCCTCTACTATCTCTTTACTTATTCTGTGCTGAAATTCCCCTATTCTGTCCTCTGCTCCATTATCCTCAGGTTGAGCACCCTTTTCCTTTTATGAGAAGACTGAGGCAAAGCAGGTGTTGAGTAATTCTGCCTTTTCTCTGTCCCCTGTTAACATTTTGCCATCCTCTCGACGCAGTGGCCCTACCATTTCCTTCTTCTTACTTTTGCTGCGGACATATCCAAAAAAGCCCTTTTTATTGTTCTTAACCTCTCTAGCAGGACTGAGTTCATTCTGTGCTTTAGCTTTTCTGACTTTACCCCTACACATGCCTGCTATTTCTTTGAATTCCTTTTTCGTGATTTCCCCCTTTTTCCATTTCTTATACATGTTCCGTTTCAAACTTAGCTCCGTTGAAAGTTCCTTAGTCATCCATCCTGGTTTCTTGAGACACCTCCCATTTTTCTTTTTCACTGGAACTGTTTGAAATTGTGCCTTCAGTATCTCCCTTTTGAGAAAGTCCCATCCGTCCT
Organism: Sceloporus undulatus; assembly: GCF_019175285.1. Lineage (NCBI taxonomy): Eukaryota > Metazoa > Chordata > Lepidosauria > Squamata > Phrynosomatidae > Sceloporus > Sceloporus undulatus. Next base: position 156,341,823 of record NC_056523.1, on the reverse strand, counting down.
GAACTCCTTTATCTTTTAGTATTTCTGACCATGGAATCGCCCTCAATACTTCTCTAAGTTTACTGAAATCCGCTCTCCTAAAATCTAGAATGTGTGTTTGACTTTGCCTGGTTTCTCCTTTCCACTGTATTACAAACTCCAGGAGAACATGGTCACTTCCACCTAATGAAGCTTATCCCACAAGCTGTTGTCAGTCAGAAGCCAAGAATCAACAACCATTATCATGAGCAAATGATACCCAGTGTCAAAAAGTCCAAGGTCAAGAAAGCTGTAAATCAGACTCATAATTCCAGGGAACAGTAGTAACATCATTAAACAAGCCAGGGGTTGTAAATCTGTTGGTGCACTTTCATAATCTGAGTTGTCAAGAGGAAGACTGAAGTTGTTCTCAGCATGTTAGCTGGTGCTTGTAACTGCCTTGTATAGATGGCATGTTCAGCCAGTGGCCAGATCCCAGGCAGCATTTAAGGAGAGAGTTCCCCAGCTGTGCTCCTCCGGACATATTGGAGCCTCTTGCTTCATCTGCAGGGAAAGATTTGGGCCATATGCCTGAGCTCCACCTCTCTTTGGGACTAGGTGCCTCACTGACAGTTCTTCTTCTTGCTCTGATCCTTATCTGACCTGGTATACAGAAGGAGGACTGGGCTGGCTGTTAAGCATCTGCTGTGACTCTTTCATTTGTTACTCTCAGCAGATTGAAATTCAGTACAATACAATGTGAAATTGAAGGCTTTCATGGCCGGAATCGGCATCCATAGTTGTTGGGTTTTTTTTGGGGGGAGGGAGGGTTGGGCTATGTGGCCATGTTATAGAAGACTTAATTCCTGACGTTTCACCAGCATCTGTGGCTGATATCTTCAGAGAAGGTGGCAACCACAGATGCTGGTAAAACATCAGGAATAAGCTCTTCTAGAACATGGCCACATAGCCCCCACCCCCTCAAAAAACTATGGATGCCAATACAATACAATCGGCTCTTTGTATCTGGTGTGTGTGTGTGTGTTCTGCTCCAGACCTCAAGTCCTGTGGTTTTCAATGGCTATGTGCATGCACACATGTGCATAGCTGCTCTGCCATGGCTGCATGCATGCATGGACATTAGGGGTAATGGGACTTGTCATATGTGGATGCTTAAATCCATGGATGGCAAACCCGTGGGTGGGCTGTACCATGCAAGTCTTCAGTGGCAGCTTTAGAAATCTGACATAGTCACTTCTCTCTGACAAGACTGCAATGTGCTTCTTTTGCCAATTATTTGAGCAGTATAGAGCACAATCATACTTGAATCTGTAGCACAGAAGACCACCAGAGGAGTGTCATAAACAGCATGGGAATACCATACAGGGTATGGTGCTTATATTTGGTCTGGGACAGATTGGCAGGAAGGAGGGGCCAGAGGCTGCTCTGGCCACAAACAGCCAAGGACCACAGTGACCGCACAGCCTGTTCTGAAACAACCAGCAGACCCAAGCCATGCTGCCAAAACCCAGATTATTCTGGCTTCGTTTTGCTCTGATCTAAAGGACTGGAGTGTGGCCCCGGCACAGCCTCCAGTCATGTCGGAGGCATGTGTCATATAAACAGTGCACCTCCAAAATGGCTGGAAGCCACATCTTTATGCCCGTGTGCTCCAGGCCTCAGTCTCGTTTTAATTGAACAAAGGATACCAGAGGGCATTTGGAGACTGTCAGTGTTTAGAAATTTTAAAGTTGGAAAGGTGCAGAAGCCACAGCCCAAAATGTAAGTGACACATATCATCCTGGAAAATGGCTGCAAACCTCAGTTTCTTCTGAATTTCCCAGGCTGTTATGACCCAGTTTCACTGGCCTTCTATCTGTGATAATGCAAATGAGATATCTGTTGCATTTTTAATTGCAATAAATGTGTTTACATGAAAAGAACACTGCTTGTCAAGGGAGACAGTGACCTACTTTTTTCTCAGAAAGAGAGAGAGAGAGAGAGAGAGAGAGTGAAGAATGTTTTTATCAGAGGGCATTCTTGATTATGGGCTTTCAATAATAGCAGCAGAACTGGCAGCAAAACACATTTAAATTTTCTCTTAAAGGCTGAGGATGTTGTGCTAATCACCAAGAGTCACAATGGCCAGGTGAAAAAGAGGACAGAGCTTCTTCTGCACCTTCCAAAGTTAATAATAAAAGAGAATTCCAGAAGATGGAGCTTGTCCCGCAATCTACACCTGTCCAAATTCCCTCATCTACACAACTACTGATGGTGATGGGGCAATGTTGTCTGTATCTGACCACCCTATCCTGGAATCAAATGTTTTAATGGTGTCACCTCCCAGAGCTAAAAGGAGGGCTTTCAGAATAAGAGAAATAGGATTTTTATTTTATTTTTTTGCAATTTGAACATGAAGGGGTGCGAGAATTAGTCGAAAATAAAGCATGAGGGCTCTTGCTCCAATGATGTGAGATGGGATTTGTAGTCACATTTTCTGCTTATAGCTTGACTCCACTATGCTTTGCTTCTTTACTTGTAAACACAAGATCTATCATAAAAAAAAAAACTTCCTAAAGATTTGGGGTTGACTTGTCCAAAGGCATGTTCTTTCATATTGACCCAGGTATTGAGGATGGCAAAGGCAAACTGCCTCTGAACAAATTCTGCCAAGGAAACCATTTGATAGGCACACAACAACCACCACAACAAATTGACCCAGAACCTTAGAGAAGTAGAGGGTACCTAAGAACACTACACAGGCCCTTACTTTTCACCGTTCCAGTTACCCGTTACCTTGATTTGTACTGTTCTTTGGAGTCATATCAGGCTGCTGAAACCCAGGGAGAGCTGTCATAGTCTAACTGCACTGAATCCTGAGTGTTTGCATTTCCATGGAGCTTTCATAAACAAAGCTTTCAAACAGTATATTGCGTTTACATAATTTCATTAAAGTTTCTTCGTATTAGTTGTGCTCTATTTAATAGTGTCCCTTTCTATCTAGAGTGTAAATATTATTATACTGGATAGATCATGCTCTTGTCCTGCATAAATCCAAAGAAACTTTAAAAACCTACCAGCCTATGCAGACTGATCACACCACAAGAGAGGCATCAAGAGGTAGTGTGGTATAGTGGTTACAATGATGGAGTGGAATTTGGGATACCCACATTCTCGTCCACACTGAACCACAAAATCCATTGGACAACTGACTTTAGCCAGTCAGTTTCTCTTTACCTGTTGTGCCTCAAATGTTGTAAGGAAAAGGAATGAGGAGTCAAAGAAACCACCTGAAATGTACTTTCAAGATGAAATGTTTCACAGAGACAATAAAAATTCCCAGATGGATCACTGAAAACCCTCTTTCAAATAATTATTAAGTCTTGTGCACAGATATATCCTTGACAACTGAATTATCAGCACTATAAGAAATAAAGGTTTTTTTAATTTAAAAAAACATATCATTTTATTCATATGATCATATATTAACAAATATCTTTGTATTTGCCATACTTTGTATCTCTTTATGGTTCTGAGAAATCTATAAAACAAAACATTTGGGGCATTATCAAACTTTGGTTGAAGTTTCCTGTGCTTTTGCACCATGTTGAGGCTGCTAAAACATTTTATTTTTTCCTGTTTGCTTACAAGAAAGCAACCTGCAGCTTAAATATATGCATCCAGCAGAACATAATAAGAACAGCACAGTTCTATTGCCAGTACATATGAAAAGTACATGTGTTCATGTACTTTAGCACAAAATGTCTTAAAATATAACACTACTTGGTATTTTCATTTCCACAGAACTGACATTGTCACTTCACCCAGATTGCTGTTGTAGTAGGGGGTAGTTCATGCTTCTTTCAGTTTCTCTAGTTTGGGCTTCTAGAAATGTCTTTCTTTGCATACATCGCTGAATCATTTGACTTAGCATAGTATTGTAGTCTGAATACTGTTTGCTCATTCTCTGGATTATTAGAATTCTGTTTACCTCTGTTTAGGCTTCTACCGGTAATCTGCATTGCAGAAATAATGCCGTTTGACACTGCTTTAACTATCATAGCTCCATCCAAAGGAATCCTGGGATTTGTAATTTGTTGTGGCAACAGAGCTCTCTGACAGAGAAGGCTAAATATCTCAGAAAACTACAAATCTCAACATTACATAACATTGAGGCATGGCAGTTAAAGTGGTGTCACAATGCAGCATTGTTTCTTCTTCACACTGCTTTTTCCACCACCTCCGAACTTGGGGGCAGAACTTTATTTGGCTAATTCTGCCGTGGTTTGTTGGAAGGGTGAGATTTCAGAGCTGAGAATAATCAAGGTAGGTGTGCTGTGGAGGGGAGACTCTTCTCTTCTGGTGAGGGACTGAAGTGAGCAAGCAGGAGTTTTGTTTGAGACAGTGTTTGGAAGCTGAAGGGCAAGGACGTAGCCGGGGGGGGGGTTGGGGGGTCTGGTCCCCCCCTTCAGGCCTGGGGGCATTCAAGCTCCTTCCTCCCCCCCTCCTCCTCTCCATTAAAACCACGGAGCTCCGAGAGGGAAAGGGGGAAAGACAAAGCAAGCTCTTTCCCTTTCGTTTCCATAGGAGTCAGTCTGGCTTCCACTCCTTCTCCTCCTCCTCCCCCCCTCCTCCCTTGTGTTTTTGCCAAAATAAAAGTCTTCCAGGGAGGGAGGAGGTGAATCAAGGGGGCACTTTAAAACTCCTCCGTCCCCTCCATCAAAAGCACAGAGGACTAGAGGGAAAAATTCACTGGGAGCAGGGAGGCTGAGAGAGAGGGGGGAGGGAGGGAGGGAGGGCGGAAGAATGGGAGGGTGAGGAGGCTCTCCTCCTGGCCCTGGCAAAGCCAGGAGGAGCCCAAGTGCCACCCCTAAACTTCTGTTGTGGGGCCTGAGGGGAGGGGCCAAAAAGCCCTGGAGGAGAGGGAGCGAGCGAGGGAGGGACAGGAAGCTGCATCAGGCTGCATCCACACTCAAGAAATAACCAGGTTTGGCAGCGATTTAACTCTTTTGTGGCTCTTGGCTATGGAATTCTGGGAGTTAGCATGTTCTGGGGTCCAGATATCAAGGCTTGGCCCTTTTCTGCTCCTTCCAGCCTTGTTTTTTTCTCATTTTTAAAAGAAAAATAAAATAAACTACACTTAGCTGGCCCCTTTTCAGCTTATCAATGGGGATGCTTTGATTGAGAGTTCCTGCATGGCAGAATGGGGTTGGACTGGTGGCCCTTCGTGGGTCTCTTCCAACTCTGGATTCTAGGATTAATTAATTAACCTAAGGACTCAATCTAAAGATCTTGGCCTCTCTGCCCTCCTGCCTTGGAAGCAAAGTCCATTGGAAGACCTCTGGGTTTTACTTTGCAAGGAGTTTTTATTTTCCTTATTTTTGCCTTTTAAAGGAGTTTCCCCAAATTCTGCCAGAGGATGAATTGGGGCTCTGGAGTCCTATGGCTCTGCTCCAGGCAATGCTAGACTGCAGGTCCATCATCCAGCAGCACCACAGACTGCTGGGAACTGCAGTTAATAAGCTGCACACTGCAGAAATATCCAGTTCAACACCACTTTAATGCTTGGAAATCCTGGGATTTGTAGTATGTTGTGGCACCAGAGCTCTCTGACAAAGAATGCTAATATCTCACAAACTACATACCCAGATGTTGTTGTTGTTGTTGTTGTTATTTTCTTAAATCCCGCTTTCTCCCAATATACGACTCAAGGTGGTGATTTTCCATAGTTAATCTATAGTTATCTTTCTACAATGTAGAGGACACCTTCATTACATAATTTGTTGAGGTGTTTGACTGGGAGTTCCTGCATGGCAGAATGGGGTTGGACTGGATGGTCCTTCTAGGGGTCTCTTCTAACTCTATGATTCCATGATTCTGTAGCACTCTGAGCTTACTGTGATTTTAATTGTTTTTAATGTATAACATTTTAAAGTTATAAAGTCTTATAATGCAAGCCTGCACTGATGGACTATTGCACAATATTTTGTATTTATTGATTTTATACCCTGCCTTTCTCTCAAAACAGATTCTCTTAAAGGGGTTTGTTTTTTATAAAAGAAAGGAAGGTATATGTCTTGGAATTTAAAATTATGACAGACAGATAGCTAGATAGATAGATAGATGGTCTTGGATTAAAAATTGTGTGCAGTGTTGTATTAGAGTGTGTGTGTGTGTGTTGGAATTAAAAATCCCTCTTGGAAGTGGATGAAATGTTGTGTGGATGCACTGGGTTCTTAGCTCAGCTCAGAAGTTGGAATGCAGTGTCTCAAAGCTGAGCAAAGTGTCTCTGAGCATGAACAGAGTGGCTGCTGCTCATTGCTTGAACAGCTGCGCTTTGCTTTATCGGCTGAATTTATCTGATGTAAACGCCTTCAGAGGAGGACTCAGTTTGCATCTGCACGGAAAAAAATAATCCAGTTGTTTAGCTGCCCTTGGCACCATATTGTGGAATGATGGGACTTGTAGTTTGTTGTGGCACCTGACAGAGAAGGCCAAACAGCTTCTCAAAACTACAAATCCCAAGATTCCATAGCAGCACGGAGCCATAACGGAAGTTCAAGTGGTGCCATTCTAATGTAAACGCTCACCCCCCTTTTTGTGTCGGGGGGGGGGGCTCTTAGCCTCTCAAAATGGTGGCACTTAGTCTGGCCCCCCCCCCCCTTCCCAAAATCCTGGCTACGTCCCTGTGAAGGGTCAGTGACCTACAGACAGTGGCATTACTGCAGGGTTGCAGCAACACTGCATGACACCCCAAAAGAGGTTCAAAGGTTTCAAAGGACTTCTATTACCCACACCCACCCCCCACCCCCCCACACACTTTCTTTCTCTACTTTTAAAACATCTTACAGGTACTCTCATTCCAAGACTGAGCCATGAATATCAATAACAGCAGAGGATGACATTATCAATCGGTTACTCAGCTGGACAATGCACTATTAACAAAGCACCAAGTAATACCACAGAGCAAGTCTTTTGGGGTATGATTTAGTGGTAACATTGGTACAAAAGACATTACTAAGGATTCTGTATGGTGTGATAAGGGAGGAGGTCCGTGGATCTGTGTGTGTGTATGATAGCATGAGTTACTGCTCCAAGTGACACCAACTGTAGTGATGCCACTGCTCTTTGTTAATAATTTTTGCCTTCTTAATCTCACTCTGATATTGCTGGACACATGTCTTGGCTTTCATTTAAGAAATGGCATGAAGAAGGCCCCCAGGTTCTATCCTTGCCATTTCCAGGTAAAGCTAAGAATGGCCTCATTGGAAACTTACTGCTCTAAAAGGACTAATAGTCTGACTCAGTAACAAGGTTCCATTGTTCTTAGAATGAATGAGTGGAGCACTAAATCCAACATATTGCTGCTGAGCTCTTATAGGAGCATACACGGTTCCTGGGCCAGGAATTGTCAAACCTATTGTCTACTCTGATTCACACACACAAAAAAATCCTGTATGCAAGAGGATTTCATAGGGCTCTGGCACCTGTGTGCATTCAACTAGACTTCAACAAGGCTGAGGAAGTATAACTGGATGACTCACACCAGGGGAGGGCACCATGTGTACCTCCAAGTACTGCAGCTCCCATCATCCCTCACCATTGGCCATTCTGGCTAGGGCTGGTAGGAGCAGCAGTTCTTTAAAATACATTGTTCAAGCCTGCTATATACAGAGATGTATTGCAATAGCATTAAAAAGAACAGGTTAAAATGAGAAGAAGTAAAAAACTGTGGTAGTTTCCAGGGCTTCTCATTAATAGATATTTCTGTATTTTGAGGACCACACATTTCCTTATTATTAACATTCAGTTCCTTTCTTTCTCCCCACCACCACTCCCTGAGTGCCAGCTGGCAACAGGTTTTAACAATAATGCTGATGTATAATAGATTGTTCTGCTAGCTGCCAGATAAGCAACTACCATTACTAACCACATTTAAAATTGTCTTTAAAAGAAGATAATCACAGGGGAAAGCAAAAAAATACACTGCAGGATACTTGGCAGTAGCCCTTTGGGAGGAACCAAGAACAAGCAACAGCACTGATCATCACCTCTCTTCTAGCGTGGCTGCTGGTGTCCAAACGTAGAAAGAGCAGGATCTCTTTAAGAAAAGAGAGCAGGACTTGCCCATCCAACATTAGCCAGGCAGGTCACCAGGTCAGCCCGGTGTTTCTCATTTTTTTGTCTCCCAAATAATTTTGGACTTCAATTCCCAGAAGCCCCAGCCATAATGACCAATGACCAGAGGTTCTGGGAGCTGAGGTCTAAACCAACTAGCAAGCCAAAGCTGGAGCAACACTCTAATCCTATGCCACAGTGAGATGCTTTGCATCCCTTTTGACGTTATAGTAATAATAATAATAATAATAATAATAATAATAATATTTATTTGTATACCGCCCTCTGGCAAACCAATCCAGGCGGTTAACAACAGTAAAATATAAAATATGACAATTAAAAACACTTTATCCCTCCCCCCCTTAAGACAGTATTAAACAGTATAACATATTAAAACACAATGTCAATGCATAAAAACAACAATTAAAAACTAAAAACCCTGATATCCCTCTGTTGATCCTCGACCATCACTAAGATGGGGCCACGGGAGGAATGAGGGAATCAGGAACCTGGGCCGGGATGGTTAATCTGGAAAGGCCTGCCGGAAGAGATCCGTCTTGACCGCTTTTTTAAAGCTGTCTAATGATGTTATCTGACGGATCTCATCCGGCAGGTCATTCCAGAGTTTGGGGGCGACAGCAGAGAACGCCCTCTGGGAGGTCGCCACAAGCCTAGATTTTAGAGGCTGTAGTAAGTTCCTCCCAGAGGACCGGAGAGCGCGGGGAGGATTGTACGGGAGGAGGCGGTCCCTAAGATAGCTTGGACCCAAGCCATTTAGGGCTTTAAAGGTGATAACAACCTGCTCTCTTGATCCCTGTCCCTCGTGGTTAGCGGCCCAGGGGGGACCGGCGGTAACATCATTGTTACGCCGGATAATTAATACATCTTTGAGGGATGGGCGATTTCCATCGGATCTTAAATTGGCCATTGTAAAACCGATCCTAAAGAAGCCCTCCCTCGACCCCCTGGTGCATAATAATTATCGGCCTATTTCGCTGCTACCATTTTTGGGAAAGGTGATCGAGAGGGCGGTTGCGATCCAGCTTCAGGCGGTCTTGGATGAAACGGATTATCTGGACCCATTTCAAACTGGCTTCCGGGCGGGTTACGGGGTTGAGACGGCCATGGTCGCCCTGGTCGATGATCTCCGTCTGAGCGTCGACAGGGGAAGCGTGTCCCTGTTGGTGCTCTTGGACATCTCAGCGGCTTTCGATACCATAGACCATGGTATCCTTCTGGGACGCCTGGCAGAGGTGGGGATCGGGGGCACTGCGCTCCAGTGGTTCCGCTCCTACCTCTCCGGGAGGTCCCAGATGGTGCAGCTGGGAGACGTGTGCTCCGACGAGAGGCCCCTAAAAACTGGGGTCCCTCAAGGAGCTATTCTGTCTCCCATGCTATTTAACATTTACATGAAACCGCTGGGAGAGATCATCCGGAGACATGGGGCGCGGGGTTATCAGTACGCTGATGACACCCAAATCATCTTCTCTATGTCTCCGACTGATGCAGTGACTGGGGATGGCGTCTCCCCTCTCGTGGCCTGTCTAGAGTCAGTAATGGGCTGGATGAGGGAAAACCGATTCAAATTGAATCCAGAGAAAACGGAGGTACTAGTGATAGGTTCTCCTGGTCCAGGAATGGCGGTGGTTCCACCTGTCCTGAACGGGGTCACGCTCCCTGTGAAGGACTCCGTGCGCAGTCTGGGGGTGCTTCTTGACTCGTCGCTTCACCTGACTGCTCAGGTGAATGCGACGGTCAAGAGCACCTGTTATCAGCTCCGGCTGATTCGCCAGCTACGCCCATACCTGGCCCAGAGGGACCTAGAAACGGTTGTACATGCTCTGGTAACTTCGAGATTGGATTTCTGCAATGTACTCTACATGGGGCAACCCTTATACCAAACTCGGAAGCTGCAAATGGTGCAGAATATGGCGGCCCGGCTGGTCACTGGCGCTCCCAGGGCCAGCCATATAACACCGGTTTTAAAAGGCCTCCATTGGCTGCCCATTCGCTTCCGAGCTCAATATAAGGTGTTGGTGATTACCTATAAAGCCCTAAATGGCTTGGGCCCAGGACACCTAAAGGACCGCCTCTCTCCGTACATTCCGCCTCGCACCCTCAGAACATCTGGGCAGCAGCTACTGAAGGTGCCTGGGGCTAGATTAGCCTCCACATCTCGGAGGACATTCTCCATAGCTGCCCCAGCCCTTTGGAACGCGCTGCCCACAGAGCTCCGCTCGTCTACTACCCTGGCCCAATTTAGGAAGGACCTTAAGACCTTCCTATTCCAACAGGCATTCCCCAAATAAAAATCCTGTGGGCCTCCCTCCTCTTCCGTGGCTGAGAGGTTGGGCTATGGGGCTTTTTTGCTTGTTGTTGATTTTATTGTTTCTGTATTTTAATCTTGTATTTGTGTGTTTTAACCTGATGTAAGCCGCCCTGATCGAAGGAAGGGCGGCATATAAATAAAATTTTTATTATTATTATTATTTATAACCAACACCTTGTACTGGGCCCGGAAGCTGATAGGCAGCCAGTGGAGGGACCTCAAAACCGGAGTAATGTGGTCCCTCCTAGATGTTCCTGAGACAAGCCTGGCTGCCATATTTTGAACCAGCTGTAATTTCCGAGTCAAGCACAGGGGTAGCCCCATGTAGAGTGCATTACAGAAGTCAAGGCGTGAGGTTACCAGCGCGTGCACAACCGTCTCAAGATCCCTTACTTCCAGAAAAGGGCGCAGCTGGCGTATCAGCCGAAGCTGATAACAGGCACTCCTGACCGTCGCATTTACCTGATTTGTCATCAGGAGCGACGAGTCAAGGAGCACCCCCAGACTGCGAACACAGTCGCTGGAGGAGAGTGTGACCCCATCCAGGACTGGAGGTTGCAACCCAATTCTTGGTTTCGGGGCGGCTACCATGAGCACCTCCGTCTTGTCTGGATTCAGTTTCAATCTGTTTTTCCTCATCCAGCCCATTACCGCCTGAAGACATTCATTGAGAGAAGAGATGCCATCGGAATTCGAGGCCGACGAACGAGATACAGAGAAATAGATTTGGGTGTCATCAGCGTACTAATTACTAATGCTAAACTTGTACCTAAATTAGCACATGCAAAGTGGGCATCTAATTTGCATTTTATAAATTAGCATATATTATTTCTAAACATGAGCATGTTCATAGCTTATAACATGTGATATTTCCTTTATGAGGGAGACACATACATGCCCAATTTGCCTCTTTCATCCAAAGTAATTGGATGTTTTCATTTATTTCAGGGGTTATTTTTTCTGATAAATTAACTGAGCAATAAAAATATTCCTTTATTCCTCTCCTTCCAGCATAAGGAGGATTTGAACTGACAGTAGGTAATGGTTTACTTAAATAGCAGGGAACGTCTTTCCCAGAAACTGGAGTCCTCCAGTGGACTGGATGAAGAAAGAGACTAAGGGCATATTCAAGATGATTGGAAAGACCAGAAATTCCTAGAATTTGTTCCGGTTCTTTCCAATATTATTTGGGAGATGCATTTATGTTTTGTTTGTCCCAGAATATTTTCTGTCAACTCCCAGTATGATTAGAGACATTTTATACCCAGTATAAAATTGGAAAGACCAAGAACAAACTCTAGGATGTTTTTTTAACAGTCTGGATGCTCAGTAAGAAGATATTCCTACTCTGCTTGCTACTTTAGATTGATGACTGCAGGGGGCTGGGAGGGAAGGAAGGAAGACAAGTGACACTTAGGTGTTCACACAGGCTATTATTAACCCCTGAACTGAATCTGCAATGGAACTCCATGTCATTACTAGACTTCTCAGCTTCTTTCCAAACCGCAAGCTTATCTGCCTCCTACATGCTGTGTCTTCACTTACTCCTGAACAACAGAATAGCCTCCCAATGTCATGAACCCCTATATGTCCTCCAAATGGATAGTATTCATTTTAATCTACACATGCATCTCTCCATGGGAGGCTGATAAGAAGCAAGCATTTGGCCAGATGGGAGGCATAACAGCTCAAAAGAAAACAGCTTACCTTAAAATACACCACATTCTATTATTTTCTCGTTCTGGCTAGCAAACCAACCTGCAAGGCACATGCATTTTAAGATTAATGTTACCAAAGCAAAAATATATTGATGTGGCTGTATCTTTTCTGAAAATCAAGTCAAATGTAGCATTGTTTCAATTACAGAGCTCTGGATGTTAGTGTTTTTTTTTAAGTGTGAAGCATTACGTGTTACATTGAAGAGTGTCATGTTACTATAATTCAAAGACATAGCCGTGCTAGCCTAGAGCGTCCACTCCATCCCATGCATTTGAGAAAGTAGACTCAGGTCTAGGAAAGCTCATGCTACCAGCCTTCCTTTCCCCCCCCCATTAGTCTCAAAGGTGTGATAAGACCCCTTTACATACTGAAGTTACTATCATGTTACTTAATAGTTCTTGGTTTTACAAAAATGTAGTCATGAAGATTAAAATAGTATTTTTTTTTCAAAATGATCTCTGCAAATCTGTCAGATTTAGAAATAACAAGTAAAAGTTACTCTTTACACTCAAAGAAGAATGACTGAAAAAAAGGTTGAAACAAAAAATACTGTTACACTAAAAACATGGACTGCCAAAATCTTATATGGTACTCATGACATACATGTTTTCTACTCAGTGTACTTACATCCATATTTTAGATATCATAAGATGACATTTTTAAAATAAAAAAAAAATGCTTATTCAATTACCTGAAATTTGAAATTAGAATTCTGGAAGCTGAGCATTTATGATGGCCAGATGTATTCCATTATTGCATAAACATCTAACATATATCATCAATTGATATATCTATGAGAAGGTAAATATTATGTGTATTGCATGTATAGTTAGAATATGTCCAAGTACATATGTGTACATCTAGATATGATATTCAGTGAGAACAACATCATTGTTGCCAAAGCCCAAATGTTTTTGATTCTTTAATGTGTTAAAAAAATAAAATAAAACAATGACAAACATTATTAATAGGCTGTGAACAGATCAGAAGGCAGTATTTGTTCATAACTCAAGAAAACAAAACAAAAAAGAGTTATCAGTAATGATTTGTACAGCAATATTTTTCAAAGCAGTGAAAGTTCGGCAGACTAGTCTGTGTGCGTTTCTTTGTGTGTATGTAGATAGATGGTAGGTAGATAGATAGATCCATGAAATCCACTGGTAATCTTGCTCAGCCTCAGGGGAAGACAATAGCAAACCTCTGCTGAACTAATCTTGCCAAGAAAGCCCCATGCTAGGTTTGCCTTAGGGTTGCTGGAAATGACTTGAAGGCACACAACACACACAAAGATAGGTAGGTAGGTAGAAGATAGATAGATAGATAGATAGATAGATAGATAGATAGATAGATAGATACTGTAGATAGGGATACAAATACATACACAGAATGCATTTCTCTTAACAATCTAGTTATTCTTCAAACAGGTTATTATATACACATGATACAACATAAATATGAGCCTTTCTTTTCTGCATACTTTACTTACAAAGAGAAGAGCTGAATGCTACATGACTACTCAATCCTCTGGGTTAGAAATTGAACAACACAAGCAGTTCTGTCAGAAAGTAAATTGTCCAAAAGAAGGGAAACCATAAAATTAACAAAAAGTCATGCCACAGAATTTGGGCTTGATTTTGGAGGGATATAAATGATCATAAACTCTGCTCAGTCAGATATGAATGGGGCAATTGAGATGTTGGTCTACATGACATGAGCAAAATGGATTTTAACTCATTTTTATAGTATCAAATCTATATTATTTTGAATGTGATATCAGGAGAGAGAAAAATAATTTATACAAGCAGAGCACCAGGCACTTTATTTCAAGAAATTGCACTTGCAGTGCCAGAAGGTTTGACCTAATTGCAAAACTGCCAAATTGGAAGGAGGCCTAGCAGAATCAGGCTGGAAAGTGATTATTGGGGAGAGTTAATTGTCTGCTTCCCAGTGCAAACCCCAGACTTATTTGATAATGCAATATAGATGAGAGGAAGTATTCTTACATTGCAATCCCATACCCACTGAACTGACAGTAAATTCCACTGAATGCAATGGGATTTACATCTAAGTAGACATGTACAAGATTGTGCTGTTCAACGAAGACATATTGGCTTGAAATGTGGTAACCAAAAATTCATTAAAAACAAATGGCATTAAATGATTCAACCTGCAGTTTTCTAAAGGTTATGCACTAGGAATTTATATCTACTCATTCTAGTAATATGTTTTACATTAAAAGGATACTAATCCACAAACCTTTGTTGCCTATCACAGGATACTTATTTGGTTCCTGCTACTAGTGTCTTTCTGTTTTCAAGCTTTCATTGGGAATGATCCTGTCTCTCTTCCATACCCACTATCTCTCTCTCCCTCCAAGAGATCTGGGTGTACGGACCAGCTGCAGGATCAAAATGCTCAGTCTTTTACCAGATCTGCATGTGTGCACTGTTAGGAGAATACCATCCCTTCCCCCACATCTCTAGGTAATAATATCATTCACTAAATGTATAAACAGAGAGGGGCTGTCCTATACAAGTGGTTGTTTTAACAAAAAGTACAAATTCAGGACCTAACGGTCTCTGCCGATTTTTCATTCCTAAACGGTAAGGTTGTCTCTTGTCCTTCAACAAGGAGAGGAAGACATCTGGTCATAATCAGGACATTTCAGCAGAGCAGGGTAATTACTGTTCATTTGGAGGGAAGCATCACTTGAGATGTCTGAAGGACTGCGTCCACGGACCCAAGCATCTGGGTGGAGGAACTGGCCGGAGTAGTCAGAGCAGTTGCTGAGCCGTGGGCGGTAGAAGCCAGGATGAGGCCTGTACATCTCTTCAGCAGTGTATCTCTTCATGAATAGGTAGACAGACATGACACCTGCACTCTGAAGAAGAGAGAGGACAAACCCTATGATCATGTCTGTTGAAGAGACTGCAACTGTCATTAGTAATGGGGACAACACACTAGTTTCAAACATGGCAACTGGCCATGATATATCTCCTCTCAACCTGATTTCCATCTCCAGCATAGCGCCATGCTCGCATGAGGGAGTGAGCACATCTATACTGGGTCTGTAGGGCAGAGGTGTTGGGTGGTTTTTTGTTTTTGTTTGTTTTTTGGTGGAGAGGTGTTTGGGAGATTTTTGCAGCTATCTATCCATCAGAAATGCATTTTACTTCAAACATGGAGTTGTTGTGACTAAATTCCTTGGCTAGAATCCTGTTGGTGCTTTATGCACAGATATATTCCCCTGCAGAAACACTTGGACATTTTTGACTGATGCAGAACATTTGCATTCAGTTGGAAGTTTTAGAAACAGAGTTGCGAATGCAGTGCCATTGTGCATACAGATGCACAATTTCCATGGATAGACAGTATTTCAGTGATACACCTCAGCCATTGCTCATCTATGTATATTTCCACATTGCATATGATTGGTTGCACATTTGTCATCTTGTTTCACTTGTACAATGTTGCTACTAACACAAGGGTTGCACAGAGCAAGTCATGTACAGTGGGCCCTTAGTATCCACTGGGGTTTGGTTCCAGGGCCCCCTTGGATGCACAGGTGTCATTAAATACAATGGTGTAGTAAAATGTGCCTCTTATATAAAATGGCAAAATCAAGTTTTGCTTTTGGGAATTTATACTTTTTGAAAAATATGTTCAAGCTGCGGATGCTTGAATCTATGGACAAAGAATCCATGGCTACAGAAGTTCAACTGTATTAACTCTGCATGCAGGGATCTATGCTATACATAAATGTAGGATCTCAGCGCTTGATCCCACAGGTTATTGTCAACTACTACTGCCTCAGCTATGCCTGGCAAGTGGATATTCCATGGCAGGTAAATCAATCTGGACTGAACAACCCTAATCTGACCTTCAGGAACCGATAATAGGTAAGGTAAAGGTATTCTCCATTGACAAGACAGTCAAGTGGTGTCCGACCATAAGGGACAGTGCTCATCTCCGTTACTAAGCTGAAGAGCCAGCGTTGTCAGAGACTACTCTGTGATCATGTGGCTGGCATGATTGCACAGAATGCTGTTTACCTTCTCACCAAAGTGGTACCTATGTATCTACTTGCATTTGCATGCTTTCCAACTGCTAGGCTGGCAGAAACTGACTCTAGTGACAGGAGCTCCCCCCGTCACGTGGCTTCTGGGCCTCTAACTGCCAACCTGCCAATCTTGCAATCAACAGTCAGAGTCTTAACCACTTGAGCCACCGCGTTGCTTTCGAACCTAGAATGGGAGGGCATTTTTCTTACTCTGTCTCTACCTTATCAAAGCATTCAAATGTTTCTTAGAATGTTATTCATTCATTCATTTGTTTTATATGCCACCTTTCTCCCAAATTGGACCCAAGGTGGCTCACAAAAGAGGCTTAAAAATAACAACCATAAAACAATATAAATTTCAAAGCACAATTAAAACACTACATTAGTATTAAAAGTTTTTAAAAAATAAAGTAAAACCCTTAAAAACACTAAGCTAATAATATAAAACCATGAAAAACCTATCAAAGCAACACTCCAGTAAGAAGCCTCTCTGGGCACAATTATGTACTAAAAGCCTGCCTGAAAAGAAAGGTTTTTGTCTGCTGGCAAAAGGAAGCCATCCTTAGAAGGCAAAACGATGCCCCACAGGAGTTGTCAGAAACGACTGGCACAACTATATTGATAGATATTAGTTGAGTCTTAGCACTGGTGCAAGGGACGACAGCACTGAGGTCTGCAGATTATATAAATCACTTCTTCAATTATATGGTACATCACAGAAATGTGATGGAGGCTTCTGCTCTGATTTCTTTTTGCTGAACTAAGCATAACTAAGGGGAGCTTTGAGGTTTTACATGTGACATAAAGGTAGTGAGCATACAAGCTACCAATCTACTGTAAGACAAAATCATTATCAGCAAAAGCTCTGGCTTCTCAGTAGACCAGGCAGTGGTGAAATGCATCAAGTCTGGACAACAAGAAATCCAAGCAGGATGTTCTTAAAATGTACTTTTATGGACTGTAAGCTTGCCTGCATCGCCCTGCACGTACCAAGTTAAGCTCCTGGCAAAAAGCAGTCACTCCTGGGCCTGCATGCATAAGTAAGCAAATGCTCCTTGTAGGAGGACATGCTCAAAATACATCCTCAATATACTAAGTGTCATTTCCCAAACCTGGCAATACAGTTATGCCTTTTGCCAGAGTAATGAAGGTTCTGCCACACGCACTCCTTTGTGATTTAAATGTAATTTCAGAAAGCAATTCATTTGCAATTGGGCAGAAAAACAATCCATCAAGATCAAGCTACTTCATATTTTGGCCTGACAAGCCTGTTCTTGTAGGTTTTGCAATTTTGTGATGCATGAAGGTGCAGCAAGGAGCCAATAGCTGCTCAGCTTCAGGAATGCTTGCTGCTCCACCACTCTGCTCATGCAAAATGTTCAAGGCATTCTTGAGAGTTTGGGTGGATCAGAATAAAAGTTAGCAACAGTGTACAGTAAGTGAGGAGTGGGACTTGAGTGAACTTCAAGCAGAGGAACAAACTAGCCCAATCCATTTCTGCTTTTATACACACACACACCCCCCCGGTTTTCCTTGCCCAAATGTAATCTGTTTGTTCCCTCGTTTGGTTCAATAAACTATAGACTCTTGACCATTATTCTGCAAAAGAAACTCCATTACAGTACTTTCAAAGAAGCTTCCAGAAGAAACAGGAATGAACCAGAGGTTCAAGTTGGCCATGTAGTCCAATCCCTCCCCCAATTTTTCCAAGATCTGATTCTTCTCAGTGAACTGAGAAATTGTGATACACAGACATCCAGACAGTTGCCCATCTACAAAAGATAGCATTACAATATAATCTCAATGGGTTAGATGTAGCTTCTCTTCTACCAGCAGGAGCATTTCTTGGGCAGAATACTCCTGCCAGTGCAGGGAGAGGTGCATTTTAAAATATAAATCCCCCCCTCCGTTCTGATGCTGTTAGCCCCTCCTCTGTTCTGGACAGGCAGTCCAAGCAATCATAAGCAAACTTACCTCTGTCAGGAGGAAAGAGATAGCAGAAAAAGCAAAGGACCATCCATATTTATACGTGAAATAAGTCTCAGAGTCCTTGGTTCTGTTGAGCATCTCATCATTGATACTGGAGATGTACAAGACAAGGCCCACAACCAGAGATAATCCTGAGAAAGAAGAGACCTCAGGGTCAGAGATGGGGTGGAAATCGCTCTTGCAGAGAATGAAGGCATCATCCTAAAGCAAGGTGGGGAACTGGGGCTCTTCAGGTGTTGTTCCATCACCTGTGACCTTTGGTTGCTGGGGACTGATGGGAGTTGTAGTCCAACAACACTTGCAAGGCTACAGGTTTACCCTCCATGTTCTTAGAGGGCACATGAAGGACATAAGCAGGAGGGAAAGCATGAGCCATTATAGTGCAGTGGCATCAGTAGTCATTCATGGAGAAATGAGCTCCCTGCACTGAATTAAGCAAAAGATTTATATTCTTAGGCACAAATCTTTTGAACTTCAAGTCCTCAGTGTAAGTAAAAGCTTTTAAGCTCTGCAGTCATATTTCGTTGTTTAATATCCCCTTAATGCTATGAATAAAACATGGGTTTCTCCTCACACAGGAAAACATGTTCACATCTAAGTTTCAGATCTCCTCCATCAACTCAAGTCCATCATCAGAAAACACAATGACCGTTGTGCAAGAGTTTAAAGAAACCAGGTCTAGAGCTGTGTGGAGCTGAGGTGGCCCTGTTTAACCTTAACCAAGTATTTTACTGGTTGTTTTCAACCATCACAGGATGCCATATTTATTATGGAGTGATCTCCTCCTAGAAGCTGTTTAAAATTCAAACCTGGTGTTGGTGGGGCAACACTGAAAGTCCCACCAAAGGAAAAATATGTTATGCAGAAGTTAAAAGATTTAAATTTGAAAAGGCTAGGTAAACTGATAAAAGTCTAGGTAAACTCTGATTTGAGTGGGGGAACTTTGCAAAGAGGAAGGTATACAGTACTGGTATGTAATGTGTAATTTTTATGTTTTCTATGTTTATTAATGTATGTGCTTTTATATGCTTAATAAAATTTATTTTTTAAAAATTAAAAAATTAAAAGTCTAGGTAAACATAAAGATGGTGCCAAAAGACAGTAATATGGGTGCTGAGTGAGCCTCTCTAGAGATGGTGCTCTATAACTGGGATGCTATCAATAAAGAAGCCCTTTTTCTACTAGCCATCCACTTAATCTTGTCTAAGTGCCCTAAAAGCACTAGATCCCATCTGATCTTGGAACCTAAGTAGGGTCAGCCCTAGATAGTACTCAGGTGGGAGACCATCAATGAATACCAGGTGCTGTAGATTATATTTCAAAGGAACAAACTGATAGAAGTGGTTTTGCCAGTATTTCTTGTTTGTATTCCTTGCCTAGGAAACTGCCTAGGAAATTCATGGGGTCACCATAAGTCAAAAGGTGACTTGAAGATGTGCACACACACACAGAGGCACACTTGGGAGTTTATCACATGGGAGGAATTTCTCTTAATTTCGAATGAAAAGAAAGTGGGGCCAGAACGCATTCACATGAATTCGCTAATTTAGCAAATTTATGTGAATTCGAATTGCATTCGAACTGACTTACCATTGCCCGAAAATAGCTTGCCATTGCCCGAAATTGTATGTGATCACCTCTCACGCAATAATGTGAAACCCCATGATTGCATTCGGACTGACTTCCTATTGCCCGAAATTGCATGTGGTAGTCTATCAGGCAATAACATTAAACCCCATGATTGCATTCAGATTGCCATTGGATTATACTTCCAATTTCCCTTGTCTGATAAACTCCTTGGAAGATGATATTAGATGATATTAGAGTCCAGTTAGGGATAAATGGTGAAATGGAAGGTGCTGTGGATGGGACATGGGCACAGCTTGGGAAGTTACATTTAAGCAGAATGGGATATAATGACATACTGAAATCACCCAAGTGGCAAACCGTATGGTGTGCAGCTCTGTGTATGGTTCAGTCATCAAGCATGGATGTTCTAGCATCCAATATGGCCATGGTGGAAAAGATGGCTTCCTGAAAAATGCTTGCCAGTTCCTGGGTCAGCATCATAGAAACTGGCACTCATATAGAGGTATGACTGAATAAAGGCTCTTCCTCAGGGAGCACCATGACCAATGATTTTCAAGGGGTGCACTGACATCCACCCTCATAAATTGGGGGGGGGGGGTTAAACTTTGAGTTGGGTAAGAATCAGAAACAATTACGGGCTCAGGACTGTTCATGGTGATTGAAGGTTTTGAACCTGTATATTCCCAATTCTCATGTGATACTCTAATCACTACAACCACACTATATTTGTGGTGATTTAATAGCACTATTGAGACTAATGCAAAATTATGGCATCCTATTTGACCAGCATTAGACATATTATCATAATACATGGCAAAGTCAAAATCTGCCAAACACATGATATACTAATTGGTGTACATCCTTTCTTCTCAGATATGTGCAGAAGTGTTGACTTCAAATTCAGTGTAAGGAGATAGGAAATGTAGACAATTAAAAAAATGCTACCATCTTAAAACTCACCAGACAAAATGAAGAAGATTCCAGACACAAATGCCAGGATGGTTCTGTGGGGCCTAATATGTCCAATGTTGCTCAGAATGAATCCAATAAACATGAAAAAGAGGCTGACTAGTGGGAATGGGGTGGCAGAACGAATCATCTCTGTTGAAAGAAATAAGGGAGAAAAAGTGAGTGCTTCCCAGTAGGAAATGAACCAATAACACAGTAAGTAGCAAAAACATTTTCTGCACATACAATTTATTGATCTTTGGGGGATCTTTGGTCTTTCTTCCTGTTTTGTTTTAATTGTGCATGCGCTGTTGCTCTCACAGAAACACAGCCAAAAATACAGAGAAAGACTGCCTATGCCCTATTTTCCATGGCTTTTACCATCAGTTTTCTTATTCTGTTTTTGTTAGCACAAAAGGATTTTATAGTCTGAGACATTAGAGTCCATCAAGAAAACTCAGGCTATTGCCACACTACAGAAATAAAGCAGTTTTACACCACTGCCATGACTCAGTGCTGTGGATCTTTTGCATCTGATCTTTTGAGGATCCCTGGTGGTTCAGTGGTTAAATGCCAGTACTGCAGCTGCTAACTCCAGCCAGGGGCTCAGGGTCATCTCAGCCTTGCAACCTTCCAAGGTTGCTAAAATAAGTACCTAGTTTGTTGGGGTCAATAAGTTGACTGTTGTAAACGGCTTAGAGACTGCTTCGTGTGGTATGAAATGGTATATAAAGGAAGTTGCTATTGCTATGGAATTCTTGGATTTGTAGTTTTGCAAGCTATTTAGCCTTCCATCTTAGATGCTCTGGTGCCCCACCAAACTACAAATCTGAGGATTTCACAGCATTGAGCCATGGATGTTAAAGTGATGCCAGAGTGCTTTATTTCTGTAGTGTGGCAGCACCATAAGCCCAGTCCTGTGGCCACTAAGAAACACAGGCAGGAATGTAGGCAAGGTTGGTTCAAAACATTTTGCTGCTTAAAGCAAAGGGCAAAGTGGAATGCCTCCCATCACATTTATCCAGAAACTGGCTAGACAGCCAGAAGGATCAGAAGCCAAGACTTACACTGTGCATGTGGAGCATTCCGCTGGCCTATCCCTCCTGCCCCCATAGATGATAGCTTCCCAGTGCTGGTGTGTTTCTCCATGGCAAATGAGCCAGAAGAAGAGAAAAGCTGTCACTTTCCTGACTCTCTGGTGAGTACATTAGAGTATGCTGGCTGGAGGCAGAGTCATAAAGCTGGAAGGATGGAAGGGCCATCTTTTCCACTCCTTGCCATGCAGGAATACACAACCAAAACACTTCTAGAAAACAGGCATCCAACCTGTTGAAAGGTGTCCAAAGAAGAAGAGTCTACCAAGGCAATTTATTCCACTGTGAAACAGCTCCTACTAGTGAAGAGTTCTTTCTTATGTTTAGTTAATCTCCTCTGCAGAGATTGAGAAGGGACTTAAGCAGAATGACATGCTGAAATAATCCATAACAGGGGAGGGGAAGGGGTGTTGCCCTGGGGCCCAGACCATAATCTTTCCTTTTGTATGGTTTCAGTGCAACATTATATTAATTCTTTTTAAAATCACCTTCCCAAGCAGTCTGGCCTTAGCTGCCAAAATCCTAAAGTCAGAGCAGGAAAAAAGGAGGCATCTCCCATGGGTGCATTGAGCAAGGGTTTGAATCTGCATTCTCATGAGATGTGGGAGGATGGAGATGTGGCAGTTTTGTAAGCCAGAGTTTTTTACTCTCTTTACTCTGACAACAATGGTTTAGGCCACCAAACAAAATCCAAACCCATTCTAAAGGAAAGGCACTGCCCATGCCACCTTCCACCCTACACACACAAGCCAGGTAGCATATCAGCATAGGATTGTAGCTTAATATACAGTTGCTGAGATCCTCCATTGGGATTTCATAGCAGAAATTCCCACAGGGAGAATTACATGTTGCTTGCATTATGAGTTGCTTTTCTTTAATGGCAATCCTGCACAATAACAGGATGCACAACTGGATGTGCAAAGAAAGGTACAACTGAATATCGAAAAGGAGCACTGTCACCAATTTCAGTAGGGTCAAATGGATACGCATCAGCTGAGAACACACAGCTGCAGATACAATGGTACCTTATGCATAGTTCCCTCAGCTTGGGATTGAATATGGAAGCTGTGTACTAGGCAAGTATATCCAGTCACTTCTATAGGGGAGCTTACTCACACATAAGGCACTGACTGGTTTCTGACATATATTTTCGTGTAATATCATTGGATGAACATTCAGTCACTTATGCCCAAAGTGTCAGCCCTATGGAAATTTGGTTCATTGCACTAGCAAATATTTGAATTTAATATTTAATGTAGTATTTGTATGCATTAGTATTTAATAGGCTATGGCATTTTGACCTTTACCACATCCCTCTGGGAAAGGTAAAATGCCAACCACTGTTCAGGAGAGGGGGGAGCAATCTTTGGCAGAGGAACCACTATATTCTAACCCCCTTTTTGTCCTTTAAAAACATACACATCCTCTAATTGGCTCCCATTAGATGGCTAATAACTATGAGAGAGGAAATAACCAGGGCTGGACCATTTATTTATTTATTTATTTTATTTTATTTTATTTTATTTTGCCTAAGGTAAGACAGGGTTTTTAATCTGACAGAGGTGTTTATCATATGGAAGTTTTTGCAGCTCTGATCCGAAGCCACTGCGAATCCAATGATGCGAATTCACATGATAATGTGATGTATTATCACACATGATCGCTGTCTATGGGACGTCGTTCCGAGGCGCTTCCGCAGTCAATCCAAAGTGACTCCTCATTTTGGTGAATTCGGTAACAAGCGAATTCACAAAAATTGCTTCTAAGCTCACTTTGATTTCACTCCAAATTGGTCTGGTGTGGAATGCAACTTTGCTTCCATCCTGGTACACCCCCCCCAAACCTTCAAGATCCCACATTTCCCATGATGCAGCACTGCAATTTTGCTCCATCTGATGCCAAGGGGGAAATGCCGCTGGGGAAAGGGCAGAGAGCTACTCGGGAATGAATCCACGATTTAAAGTGGACAGAGCTGGGGGTGGGCAGTGGGTGCTGGTTTGAATGCAAAAACGGACTCCAAAGCCCATAGAAAAGCCTGCTGGTTAGGATGAAAAAACGGACTCCAAAGCCCATAGAAACGGCTGCTGGTTAGGATGAAAAAACGGACTCCAAATCCCATATAAAGAGTGCTGGATGTTTCAGGGAGGAATGGAGGACTGTAAAAAGGGTGCGTTTGGATGATGCTGGCAGGGTTTGGGGGGCTGGCAAGGATGGCACATTTGGATGTTTCAGGGAGGAATGGAGGACTGTCCAGGAGGGCATATTTGGATGATGCTGGCAGGGTTTGGAGGCTGGCAAGGATGGCACATTCAGATGTTTCAGGGGGAATAAAATAGAAGGGAAGAGGAAACATGAAGCTGCCATTCATGTGACACTGAAACCAGGACGTGGCCTCCTTCTTCACCCCAGAAGTGCAAAGGTTCTCGATGCATTCAGACACCCACTGAGCATGCATAAGGGTGCCGATTCGAATCGTTGAATCCGCATGGTATGTACCAGTGTTACCACACTGGTACAATGTGCACTCACTCCGCTTTGACCCTGTAATTACCACAATTTCGTTCTTCATGTGTGATAGTTCATCACGTGAATTGCCTTGGATTCAAAGTGACTCTGTTACGGAAGCGCTTAGGTTTAGAGTTCCAGTCTCATGTGTGATAAACACCATATATAAAACATGCTTCAACCCCCTCTGACCTCCATCAAGGCCAAACTTCACCCTTACAGAACTTTGTGCAGAACTTTGAAAAAATCCCATTTGCACTACATCACCTAGAATTCCCCAGCCAGCATGGCTAAAGGCTCTCTTCACAGGTGGATATGGAGAGATATGGGACATATCTACAGAGACCATTTAAACGTCATGATACCCTGTCTTCATGACACAAGGCTGAAGCCCCAATTCAAGTTGAGACTGTCTTCACAGCATAAGACCAGTTCCTCACCCAATCCGCCCAATCCCTGCCTTAAAATGGATTAAGAAGACTAACCTTTTCCTCTGGATTTTCCAGGAAAATCTGGTGGACTTTGTAGCAACACCGGATGGCTATTATTATTATTATTATTATTATTATTATTATTATTATTATGCTTTATTTATATAGTGCTGTAGATATTTACACACACATCCTACTGTGTCACCCAGCACCTCCACTAATGGTGCAAATCACTTGCTCTGAGGTCACAACAGTGCATCTCGCCATGCGATCAACACTGGACACTTCCTGGTGACCGCAGAGGGAGCAACTTGCATCAGTGGTGGTACCATGGCACACATATACTCAGCAGCCCAGTGCTGCTAGGGTCTGAGGAGGTAATGGGAGAATTTGAGGCAGCTTTGGGGCCACATAATGGGGGGAAATTGGGGCGGCATTGTACAAGATACTCTGAAAACAGCCCAGAATATTCTGTCCAGTGTAGAAATGTCTATAGTCCTAAAAAGTAACTTTTTAGTACCCTGTTGCTGTCAGAACATCAGTAGGGAAACATATGCAATGGTGGATCTAAGACTATCACAAAGGACTTCTCTCCTCCTTCCCTCCCTTCCTCAGTGGTCCTGGAGGGGACAGGCTCCTGGGATGCCCTACAAGGGGCAATAGGACTGCAGCATAAGGATAGTGCAATGAAATATCAGTGCCTGCAAAATATTTATTCATTTCTCTGTTCTTCTATGTGAGCATCAAATATAAAACTACCTTTTCCAGAAATAGAGACATGGGTTGCTATAGCAACAGAAGAAGCTTTCTGAGTGTGAGAAGGAAAAAAATGTAGAATAGCTTGCCTGTGTCAGTTCTCCTAAAAATTATTTCAAATATTTGTGCCTAACTAAAGATTTTAGAAACATGAGAGGGAGAGTTTGAGTTTTTAAAAACTGTTTGAGCAGATTGTCTTTGACAGTAAAATGTCAAATATTTAGACAATTCCAAAAGGTTTTACACCCATCAACATTGAAAAAATTATAATATAGGTGTGAAGTGTGTGTGTGTGTGTGTGTTATATAAGATTAAAAAAATTCCAGTCCAAAAATGTATGGCTGTGTATGCTTTCCACTCTATTATTAACAGGAGCTAGACGATTAAAGAATTTGGATTAGAATTATACAGAATTTGGAGAAATTGTGAAGTCGAAGGCTTTCATGGCCTTTGGAGAAATTACTTTTTTTAATTGCAGCTCCCAGAATATTCCATGCTTGTTGTGGCATACTGGAAGCTGTAGTCCAAAAAAGTAAAATTCCCAGGCTGTGGCACCATGGGGCCAAAGCAAAAATTCTGCCCCCTCTCCTTCTGTACCAGTGTCCAAACATCCTTGCACGCCCACTTGGGTATTCCAATCTCAGAACGTCATTTTGCAGTTTAAATGGATATAGAATCTTTTCTCCATTTGAATGGGTCAAAGCCTGAAAGACTAATCCCTGATATACTAATCCAGAAACTTTCCATGCTCTTTTACTGCAATATACCTTACATGGGCTGCCTTGGAAGATGTTCTGAAAGATTCAGCTGACAGGGAATGCTCACTTGCTAATTAGCTTACTTGCTGTTCACCGCTATGATCTTTGGAATAGCGGTATATAAATAAAACAAATTATTATTATTATTATTATTCTAACAGGTACCAGGAGGAATGTACATATTCCATTTTTTCCTCCGCCCATTTTCCCTCCGGAGGGAGCCCACAGCAACCAAACCATGCGGGCTCCCTCCACTCCAAAAAAGGACCCACTAAAACTGGGTTCTTTTGGGTGCGTGTGGGCACCGCCATTAGTGTGCCATTAGCACACTGTGTTGCATCAATGACACAAGAGCGGCACCCCGACATGCACACACAGTGCCGTGCTTGCATCATCATTGCGGCTTCTGTGTGGACAAGAGGCAGCCATGATGACACCGCCACTCTGTATTAGGGTTCGGGAGGGTGGGGTTGCTGTGCACTCCCGAACTCTAATTTTGGCCCGAGGACGGCACTTCCCGCCCGTCTGTCTTGGGCCTAAGTTTAAAAGAGCATAATTTCACAATCTACTTTGCTACTCAAATTGTGGAGGACTGAAGCAATGCCACACTTTGTACTTTAGTAGTAAGCAAAGCCTCAGTTTAGGAAGAGGACTACTGGAAGGACTGCCCATTTCTCCCCATTTTTCCAATCTGTTTTTGGATTGAAATTGTTTTTTTTTTAAATGCAATCAAGATTTCATGCAATCTTGAGCTGCTTTTGGAGAAAACAACAAGCCAATCAAACAAAACAGCCCTCCTCATCCCTGCTTCAAAGTATGGATGCAGCCTCTCATTCAAAGGTAACTATTTTGTTTTATCTCTTTCCTACTTAGTGTACATGCTGGCCAGAATATTCCAGGAGCAGCCCAGAGTATTTTGGTCCCAGAGCTGACTCGACATCCTGCCATTACATGAGGCACTCTGTTGTGATGCTGGGTGGCTGTTCATACATATGTCCTGCTGTACTGCCCACTGCTGATGCACATCACTCACTCTGAGGTCCAAACAAAGTGCCCAGCATCGCTCAGATGGCTGAGCAACTTGTTCTGACTTCAGAATGTGTGAACCTTACCACACAGGGGCTCCACAGAATGGGATGAGAACGGAATGGAAGAGGCTGGGAATGAGTGGGGAACGAGTGGGGGATGCATTTTACTGCACACAGAAGTCCCTCATTAATTCCGTTTCCTTCCCATCCCAAAGAACGCAAATTTTGAGAACTGTTCAGAACAATTGTCAAAAATTGCCTCTTCTGGGACGGATTGGGAATGGAAGGATAGGAAATAAAATGAGTGAGGGACTTCTGCGTGCAGTAAAATGCGTCCCGCACTTGTTCCGTTTCCTTCCTGACTCCTTTTGGACCGTTCTCATCCCGTGCCAGGAGCCCTGTGCGGTAAGGTCCAGTGATGCACGGCAGTGGCAGAGATGCCAGGTGGCACAACAGAGGATTTTATAACTGTTGCACATTGTAAACAGCCACCTAGCATCACAAGAGATGGCTCTGGATCTTCTGGGAAGATCTGGAAAAAATGTGAGTCTTTAAAATATGTTTTAAGAGGATATACAGTGGGTTCAGTGCCAAACTGACTGGATGTCATTCAGACTGTTAGCACCAGAGCCAGGAATTGGACCATATGTCATCAAGACTCCTTAACATGCTAATGGGGGGGAGGACATTTTATTTGGCCCATACAGAAAGGGCCCTATTCTGAGAAAATCAAAACTTAGAGGCACACATGGATGCATTTAAAAATCTCCCTCCCTGGCGCACACAACAGAAACTACATACTTAAAACATTGACTGTTGATTCAGATGTCATCTGGACATTCATTGGCATGACATACTCAATGGTGAAACATCTTCCGCGTTCTTCACCTGCAAGGGGAGAAGCCAGGTTTTATTGTTTCTTGGGAAACTTGATTGCTTTAATTAGATAAACAAATTTCATTTGCTTCAAGCACTTTTAATCAATAACTTACATCCATTATTGATTTTCTTAGTTCCTAAATGTTTCAAAGATGAAATCAAGCAGGATGCCATTCACACAAGTAAGGACTGAGGTGGGTACCTAAACTTGATTGGGACTCTGGAAATAGAGTGTGGATGCTTTATCCTTTGGGCCCTTCCCTCCCTTAAAGTATGGACCAAGACTGCAAGGAGGAGGGAAAGAAAAGTACTTCTCCTTTTCTTGACATGGGTCCCAATCAAGATTAGGCTTCTCTGTACCCACTGTTCACTTTTTAAAAATCTTTAAAATTGTTTATTGTACAAACTGAATTGCCCTAAAAACAGAGGCTTTAAAACATCATAAGTAAAAAAGAAGAAAGAGGGATATTATACATTGCTTTAGCTGGAGGGTGAGAATCAGTTGGATCTCCAGATGTTGTTAGATGAAAATTTCCAGGACTGCTAACCAACACAGTCAATGGTGAGAAATGATGGGAGCTGCAGTCCAACATCTGGATGTCTTCATGATTCCCTCCCCTGCTTTAGCTGATTGTATACACTGTTTAGACAAATATAAGTTCCATTGATACAGTATAACTATATAGAAATCTTAACTATTTTGATAGTATATAACTAAAAGCCTATGGATTAAATCAGGTGTTGGAAACTGCGGCTCTACAACTTCCATAAATCCTAGTCAGCATAGTCAGTGCTGAGGATCATATGAGGTACAGTTCAAAATAGCATCTGGAGGGCTACAGTAATCCGTATCTGGACTAAACATAAAATAGCTGTTTGTTTGTGGTTTGGTTTTGATTATATATAATGAATGGAGGGGTGTGGAAAGTGGGAGGAAGGTCAGGATTGTTTCATCTCTGCTCCTACACTTGTTAAGGCTCAGTGGTTTTCAACTTGAACATTGACAATAAGCAGTGGAAACAGGTGAACATTGGGCTCTTTCAAGGACCTGGCAACCCCGTCACATCCATTCTGGCAGCTCACCCCTCAGTCTGTTACATCTGTTTATTTGAAAGGGATTCTCACTGTGCTTAATGGAGCAGACTGAAGCCTAAAATGTCAGAAAACTGATTTGGGTTTTAATGGCCAGATTGACGTTGCATTCACATTAGCCTTGGCTACAACTCCATGATATTTGCTCCGGCTGTACTTTCATAAATAAATAGATTTGGACAAAGTTAAAAGAGATCTCCACTGCTCTGTCATCCAAAGGAAAGTAACCCTATAAAACAAGTGACTGGTGGGGGGGGGGGATCATGCATGCCTCCAGATGTTCTTGGACTGCCAGTCTCATCAGAATAATGGTGAGAAATGCTGGGACCTGCAGACCATCTATATCTGGAAGGCTGCATGATTCCTATCCTGGATTTAAAAATTCCTCGAACATCTCACTCTTCACAGGAAGGGAGAAGGAAACTCTATTATTTCAACACTAAATGAGAAAAACGATTTGTGAAACAAGCAGGAGATGAATACAAAAGTACTGTTCCAGATAAAAATTACACTTTTTTTTAAATTAACATGAACTAAACCTCCTCAGGAAATCTGAGGTGGACTGGTGAGGTCATTTTCTCATGTCATGAATTAAAAAAACAACAACAGGTGTGAGATTCTATGAGGAAAATATAGTATCACATGAAAAATTCAAAGTGGGATAAATGTGTTGTTGCAAATTTTGTGTGTCAGCCATTGTAGTTAGTGTTGAACTGAGACAGGCTATTCAAATTCAAGTCCCTGCTAACTCTGAAACTTTTTGGGTGATCTTGAGCCTACTACACAGGATTGTTGTCAGGATAAAACAGGGAGGATGACAGCTATATATACCAACCTAAACTTAAATGGAGGAAATGAAAGATATAAATGTTAACTGATAAATAAAATAATAAAACAATGTCTTTCAGCTGGTGATGTGAAGTACAAAGAGGAGCTCCCTCTTCCTCAGAGCAGGTCATTGGAGAAGTAGCCAGAGATGTGCTCCCGCTTGGACATGTTACTTCCTCACATGCTATTCCACACAGCAAACCCTGATCTAGACTGATCTAATGCCAATCACAGTTATCTAGCTTGCTTGACTACTTATCCTTACCACATAGATGTGCTACATCAGTTGACATACAGACTTGCATGTGTGAATCAACCTAAATGACTCCCAGGACAGGGTACACAAGTCTTTCCCTCTCTTTAAAATGGACCAAACAAAGGACATTAATGTTTTTGTTTTGTGAGTCCATCTACTTACCTAGCTAGATAGCTATTTAGCTATCTACACTTAGTGATATGAAAACAGCCACTGTTTATATATTTTGTCTTAATCTGTCATTAGAAAGATCTGCTAGCATGATTAACCAATGTTCAATGAGCAGAGGCATGGGAAAATCCAGATTTCATTTGATTTGAAGCACCATACCAGCCAAAAAGCAAACTCTCCAGAGGCCAGAATGCAGAGACATCTTGACTTCTGTGCTCTGGTTTTGGGGCAAGATGATCCCTTCTTCTAGGTACAACCAGTAGTCAGTGCTCACAGCAATTCCCAGCAGCCCCAATCCACAGACAGCAAACACACTGCTGAGCAGAGTCAGGGCCTTCCTGCCACAAGTGCTCATTCCCAAAAGCATCAGGGTCCAGTAAGAGAACAGAAGAGAACTCCTGGGTG
Organism: Sceloporus undulatus; assembly: GCF_019175285.1. Taxonomy (NCBI): domain Eukaryota; kingdom Metazoa; phylum Chordata; class Lepidosauria; order Squamata; family Phrynosomatidae; genus Sceloporus; species Sceloporus undulatus. Next base: position 156,310,909 of record NC_056523.1, on the reverse strand, counting down.
GAGAAGAGGGAGAGAGAAAAAAAGAGAAATTTGTTAGCAGAGAATATGGTCACTGTTAATGCTGTTAGCCAAAGCTCCATCTGTTCCCTTTCCCTTCTGTACATGCATCACTGGGGTAGCAGCACAAAAAGACCCTGATAAACTGAAAACAGAAATAGCTCCAACGCTGTGGCTGCATCTGCACTGCAGAATTAATGCAGCTTGACACCATTTTAACTGTCATGGCTCAAAGGCTATGGAATCCTAGGATTTGCAGTGTTTGGGAACCAGAGTTCTCTGAAAGAGAAGGCTCAGAAAACTACAAAATCCCAGAATTCCATAGCTTACTCATAATTTCAGAGAGACACAAATATGGAGCTATACTCTGTCTGAGAGACTGTGCAGGCCATCAGGGTTTTCAGACCTTTTCTCCAGGGAGAAAACTAGATGTTCATACAAAATCAGATCACCAACATTCATACTAGATCTGAATGCCCACTGCCTTAGGCTCTGAAAAATCTCTCCTCAGCAGATTCTTGATATGATAGGGAAGATGTGGGGCTCAGCACCGCAGTGCAATTAAGTCCAGCAAATTATGATGTTTTTGGTAGTGTTTTGCGTCCTATCATTTAGCTTCCAGACAATTATCCCCTTGTTGGCATTAGTTCAAAGACAAGCACAAAATGATTGCAAGCTCGGACATGTGTAACGTGCAGTCTGTGAACTGCTTCCCTGTCCTTCCTTCCTCTGCCAGTACGCATAATTCTCTCCCTAGAAGGAACTGGCCATGTACACTCCGGGAGAAATAATTTTCATGATATCATCTACGTTATTTATGAAGCACCAAAAAAATTACGGTAGGTGCTGTACAAAGGACATCTTATGGATGGCTCTCTGCAATCGGACCACAATCTGCCTTAGAACATAAAAGTTCCAAACGTCTTGTTCATCCAGAAAATTTGAAATTAAAATTGATGCTGACACAATGCCAAGGTCACCACAGATCAGAAATCACTTTCTTGGAATAAATACCCTGGTCTCAAAGTTTTGAAAAGTAGCGCCTTCCTCTGGATAAAATGTCTCTGAATAAAAACACTCACAGAACTGGAGAGTTAGTTAGGTATAGCAGTGGTGTGTAAAGCAACAAGATAGCTAATAGGTAAAAATCTGGTAATCTGTTACCAAGAAGGGAAGGCTGAATGGAGTACCTGCAAAACATGGTACCTCTTTATCTTCCCATTGGCTCTTCTAGGGGTCAGCTGTTGGCAACTCACTTGACATTTGGTTGCACCAAGGTGACCCAGTAACAATCTAAAAGCAACAGTTTATGGGGAGGGCAAACTACAAATCCCAGGTTTCCATAGCATTGAATGATTACTGTCAAAGCAAACTGCATTAATTCTGGAGTGTTGCAGCAGTCTAGGGATGCTTGAAAAAGCATTGTCAGTTGAGGAGAGTATCACAGTCAATCTACATGAGCAATTTTCAACCTACTGTACTTCTGTGAGCATAATCAAGGGGTCTCTTTGGAAAGATCAGACAGGGTGGATGTTCCCTGTTCACACAGTCTTGTGCTTGGCAGAAGCTGGTTTGCCTTTGCCGCCTGAGAATGCACCTTGCACTGTCACAGAATCCTGTGCGACATGTTGGGATTCCTCTATTTTCTCAACTAGAGAAATTATCCTTTCATCTCCACATTGAGGAGTAAATCTATTTTTGCAGCAGAGCTTCAGTCAGTAACTGAAGTCTGCATGGGAAAGAGAGCAAAAGCAATCAGCTTCAGCAGGGGAAGGTATAGGTGCTGTGATGAATCAGCTGCTATGGTGAGTGGCAACAGAAAATGAACATGGATGCATATCATGAGATTACCCAGGCAAAGATGGTTTTCTTTGCCACATAGAGAGTGCCAGGATATAGGAGAAGAGATTTGTAGAACCTGAGATATTTCAAGAGACCCATATTCAGAATTAGAGGCTACTTCAGAAGGGTGTTGCTCAGCTAGGGTTGCCATAACTGTCAACCTCCAAACTGGGACAAATGTAAAAAAATGTAGGACAAATGTAGGACAAAATTTAGCCCGAAATGTAGGGCATATTTTTAGAATGGAGGACACACGAAAACATTTAATAATTTAAAAAAGTATTAATATAGACTCATATTTCTTAGGCATACTCAAAATGGAGGACATTTTGGCATTATTCCTAGAAAGATGGCAGAAATGTACTTCCATTTCTGGCCAAACACCCCCCCCCAATTCCAAAACACACACAACAGCACATTTGGGCATTGAACATAGCTTTATTGAACATGGCCTCTTGCATATTTCAGAGGCTTATTCCATAACTAAACCCTTTGGGTTTAACACTGAACATGGGTTAACATGGCTATGCATATTTAACATGCCAAGGTGGTTTAACAAGAAGTGGATTTGCCCTCGGTTTCAGGTTTCTTACCCCAACTGTACTTCTCAGAAGTGTGTACTTAGTCAAGGGACTTTGGTTTTTCTTCACTGCACATGAGTTTGTAAAAATCAGAGCAACTTACATTGGCCATGCCACAGAAACTTGCTGATATCAATATCACCACCATCATCATCATCATCATCATCATCATCATCATTAATAATAAATTAATAATAATTTCCTTTATTTATATACTGCTATTCCAACAGCAAGTAAGCTAATTAACAAGTAAGCTAATTTGCCCCCAACAGTCTGGGTACTCATTTTAGCGACCTCAGAAGGATGCAAGCCTGAGTCGAGCTTGGGCCCTTTTGCTGGTCTTGAACTCGCAATGTTGTGGTTTTGAGTGAATGGCTGCAGTACAGGCATTTAACCACTGCGCCACCAGGGCTCCACTGTCACAACAAGGCAGACTTGTTAGCATTAAAAGCACCAAAAATATACAGAAAACGCACTTTGGAAAGTCACACTGTCTCGGCTTCAGAAAGAGTGAGCGCAGGCCTCAGAAGCTGATTGATATCAATATCACCACCATCATCATCATCATCACTATCATTGTTAAAAGAAGGCAGACCTGTTAGCATTAAAACCACAAAAAATGCACAGAAAATGCATTTTAGGAAAAAAAAACCTTAGGAAATGGGCACCCACCTCTTCCTCCTCCTTTTCCTCCTCCTCCTCTTTCTCCTGCTACTCTTCCTCCTGATCTTCCTCTTCTTCCTCATCCTCCTCGTCCTCCTCCTGCTACTCTTCCTCCTCCTCCTCTTCTTCCTCCTCCTCCACCTCCTCCTGCTACACTTCCTCCTCCTCCTCCGCTGGCCGCTGCTGTCTCGCTGGGCCTGGGCCGGCCCACGTGGGGACCAAATAGAGGAGCTCCTCCTCTTGAGGCTGGCTGGCCAATGGGGGCAGACTGGAGCTACAACAGCCCCGCCCCCTGCCAGCAGCCATTGGCCACCCAGCCTCTGGAGGAGGAACTCCTCCTGCTTAGCCCTGCAAGAGTGCGCAGGGCAAGTGGAAGTGCTGGCCGGTGGCAAAGGCCGCAGCAGTGGTGGTGGTGGCAGCAGCGGCAGCATGCTACACACAGTGCACAGCGCACCGCGCAATGGCTGCAAGAGCGGCTACCCAGAGCAGCAGCCGCAGCAGCAGCCATAACTACCCGCAGCGGCAGCTGACCCAGGGCAAACTTGGGTCCATGAACGAACCGGGATGGGACAACCCCGCCCGGTTGAAAAGCGGGAATGTCCCACCCCCAGGCAGGACATGGCAACCCTATGCTAAGCCCCCTTGTTCAATATATCCTAACCTCATTGTCAGTTTTCTCTCTCAGGCCTCCATATACTATCCTAGCCAACCTTAAACTGACCTGCCAAAGAATCCCCACTACCACCACCAAATTCTCCGTACTGACCAATCTGACCTGGCCCCTTTCAAAGCCTTGCTGGGGGAGGGGGGGTTGATCTAGCAATGCCAGTGGACCTCCATGACTCTCCAAATAGTTATTGGATACCTTGCCTAGTTTCTCAAGCTGTTCTGTATGCATTTATTGCAGGATTACCTCAAACATCCTCCAGGATGTTTGAGATAATGTACAGTATTATCACCTCTCCCATCCCCATTTTATCTTTAATAGATTTTTAAAAATAGGTTAGATGGACTGATTCATCCATCTAGACAGTGGCATCACTAGGGTTGATGTCACCCAGTGTGGAAACTCATGGTATCACCCCCCCCCCCCCATTGACCTCTTTCCATACCACACTGTTCAGAATCCTTAGTAACATTTTTTGTACTAATGTTACTCATAAATCTTAATTCCCGTATATTACTGAATGTAATGGTAATAGTTGTGACATAACCAGTAACAACACAAAGGCCCAAAGTAGATGATGATAATCACTTCCATGGCATTCTGGCAATATTGTGCATAGTTTCTGGTATGTAAGAAGCACCCAAAGCCAAGCTAAAGCAGAACTCTCTCTCTCCCTTCAAGTAGCCTTTCAACTTATGATAATTCCATGAATTTCATAGAGTTTTCTTTGTCAAGAAATCCATAGAGGTGGTTTTGCCAGTTCCTTCCTCTGAAATATAGCCTACAGCACTTGATATTTCTTGGTGGTTTTCCATCCAAGTAATAACCAGAGCTAACCCTGCTTAGCTTCTAAGTTCATACAGGATCTAATGCCTTTAGGGTATTTAGGTCCTTTAAGAATGGTAGAGATGACGTTTGCTTGCCACAGTCCAAGCAAAAGTCCTTTCCCACATAGCGGCCATTTTTATTTCAAGGGAAGTTTTCTGTAGGAGCTTCCAACTCTGAAATGGAAATAGCAACCTCAAAATGAGACTTTTATAAGAAAAGCGAAGGGAAAGGAAGAGATATGTCTGCTCAGGGTTCATTGTTGGCTAATTGCATTCACATAATTAACATCAGGGCTAGCTTGGCCTAAAGTAGGTCATCTTTAAATGTGAACAAAAGAAGACGATTGTGAAATGTGAATACAGGAAAGGTGACCCATGTTGAGAAGCAGCAGAAAAGACTCAATAAAAATGTTCACATCTCCACAAAGGCACAGTCAGAGATTCTAAGCAGATAAAAATAAAGAGCTTTTAAATGCCAGGTGCGTTTTTGCCCTGGTCAAAATTCACAACATAAGTGCAGTGAAAAATAAAGAGGTCAAGATCAGTTGTTAACTCCCATTCTCAACCCAAATTACAACTGTCACTAGAAGTAGAGAAAAAGAAATGATTTCAAATAAGGTCATTAGATAAACACTCTCCAGTGTAATGTTAAACTAATAGCAAATCAGCACTGCAAATTTGGCTCACTGGAACAATGCATGTTGAAGTAGAATTTGGGGGG
>NC_056523.1:156285812-156302711 GCF_019175285.1 Sceloporus undulatus | reverse complement strand
TTCAGAGGCTTATTCCATAATCAAACCCCTTGGGTTTAACACTTAGCATGTTTTTAACATGGCTATGCATATTGAACATGTCAAGGTGGTTTTCACCGTTCTTGGACCAAGTGTACTTCTCAGAAATGGTGTACTTGGTTAAGGGACTTGGTTTTCTTCCACTGCGCATGGGGTTTGTAAAAATCACAGCAATATAACTGCCTTGCCCCAGAGGCTTTCGGATATCAATATGCCATTAAGAACCAAAAAACACACAGAAAAGCACTTGGAAGTCACACTCCTTGGCTTCAGAAACAGTGCGGTGCATCATGCAAGCGGACTCATATCATTATCATTGTCATCATCATCATCATTATCACCACCACACTATCATTGTCAAAGCAAGGGAGATTGTTAGCATTAAAAGCACACAAAACACAACTTTGCAAGTCAACACTCTCCTCAGCTTCTGAAACAGTAGTTGCATACTTCCACTGCATCACCATCATCAAAACATCATGTCAAAGCAGGGAGACGTGTTAGCATTAAAAGCACACAAAACACACTTGCAAGGTCACACTCTCTCAGCTTCTGAAACAGTAGTTGCATACTCTCAAGCTGCATCATCATCATCATCACACTATCAGGTCAAATCAAGGGAGACGTTGTTAGCATAAAAGCACACAAAAACACACTTTCAAGTCACACTCTCTCAGCTTCTGAAACAGTAGTTGCATACTTCTCAAGCTGCATCATCATCATCACACACTATCAGTTGTCAAATCAAGGGAGACTTGTTAGCATTAAAAGCACACAAAACACACTTTGCAAGTCACACCTCCAGTTTCTGAAACAGAGTTTGCATACTTCTCAAGCTGCATCACATCATCACACTATCATTGTCAAATCAAGGGAGACTTGTTAGCATTAAAAGCACAACAAAACACCTTTGCAAGTCACACTTCCTCAGCTTCTGAAACAGTAGTTGCATACTTCCAAGCTGCATCATCATCATCATCACACTATCATTGTCAAAGCAAGAGACATGTTAGCATTAAAAGCACACAAAACACACTTTGCAAGATCCACACTCTTGGCTTCAGAAACATTGCCTCCATGCCTCCAAGCTGGCTATATCATCATCGTCTCATCGTCATCATCATCATCACTCAATCATCATCATCATCATCATCATCATCAACTATCATTGTCAAGACCAGGGACACTTGTTAGCAATAAAATAACTGAAAATAAAACAAAAAACCCATCTGGACTTCTGGGCCACGCACCACCTCTATTCCTCTCTCTCTCGTCCTCTCCTGCTCTTCCTCTCACTGACTGCCACCCTCTACCTCCTCCTGCCTTCCCTGTGGGGAGGCGGGAGGGCCGCGTGGGGCGCGCGCTGGACGCCCGCGGGGGCGGGGGAGGCCGCGCGGAGCCCCCGCGGGGAGGCGGGGAGGGCCCCCTGCCGCCTGGCAGCGCTCCTGGAGGGCCCCAGGGGCGGCAACGGGCCCCCCAGAGGCCCCCTGCCGCCCTCGAGCCCTCCTGGAGGGCCCGGAACGGTAGCGGGCCTCCTAAAGCCCGCCGCGGCTGCCGCCGCGGCCTGCCCATCGCGGCTTTTTGCCGCTCTGGTCGCTGTCCATTGGTGGCAAAAATGGCGGCGAAGTCTCGCGCGACCTCCCCTGAGGTCCGCGCGAGAGTTCGCCTCCATTTTGGGCGAAAAAATGGTGGTGCCCATAGCCCCGAGCTGCTAGGGCCCGCCATTTTTTGCCCAAATGGCAGCGAATATCGCACACCTCAGGGAGGTTCCGCGAGATACTTCGCCGCCATTTTTGCCGCCCAAACTGGCGGCGCCCAGAGTGGCGAAGAGCCGTACGGCGGCTTGCCGCCGCAGGCGAGCAGCAACAGCACCCAGGGTCCAGGCGGCAGCCACCCGGGGCCGCATCGGCCCGCGGCCGGAGGTGCCGACCCACTGTTGGGCCATCAACCCATCATCTAAGTCTGACTCCAAAAGGGAAGATAAATGGGATAGCATAATGTAAGATGTTCTGGAAGCACAAGTGAGAAATACTGCAAAGAATCAGCTGACAGTTTGATAAACTTGGATCCCATTCCGCCATTCCTAAACCAAGAAGGGAAGTGACTAATTTTGAAAGTACAGAGCATACGGAGGTGGAATTGGATGCTGCGCCAAACACCTTGTTTATGAAATTCATAAATCTAGAAAGCACTAAAACAGTTCTAATCTCCTAGAGTTTCAAGATATCTCAGTTCCTACTTGGTTAGAATTCAGAAATATTACTATTTGAGCTAGAGTTCTCAAAAGCATCCCATCCCCAGGTCATCATGGCCAGTCATCATGTTGGCTGGGGGATTCTGAGAACTGTAGTCCAAAAAGGTATTTTTCTTCCCCCCGAGCTCTGATTGTAACAGCAAGTGTCTCTTCATCTATCCGCCCATCTATCAAAGTATCTATAAACCACATTTTATGGGCAACCCATCACAAAGCCACATACAAAGAGAAAATCAATACAAGACAGATAGGTCACTAAAGAGGAGAACTGCTGTGAAACACACAAGCCATTCAGAATTACACTGCATCCCTACAGTCCAGCATTCATTGGTGAAGTTGGAGATTAATGTCCAATTCTGCCATCTTGACTCCAACCAAGAGGAAAGTTGCAACTTTGTATTTTGCCAGAGCTGGCATCGTATAGTGGTTGAAGCATCAGATCAGACACACATTATGGCCATTAGAACAAATTCTGTGCCATTTCTCAACTATGATATCCTAGAAAAATGTTTCTCTTATAACCTGAACAGCACAAGTCTCCTTATTCCAGACCTCTAACAATAAAGTATTAGAAATGTACCCTAGCAGGGGTTAGTCTAATCAGTAAACAAAATATATTCTCATCAACTGATCTCCTAGACCCAATTCTAAACTCACAGTCTAATGATGTGAAGTTGAATTAATCAGATAGTCAGTTCACTGGCTGTTAGAATGCATACTTTGGCCTGTTACAGACAGCCAAAATAAAGCTGCTTTGAGTCACTTTGGAGTTATGGTATTTCAATGATACATGCATCCTAAGAGTCCAAAGGCCACACCAAAGCCACGCTCCAGTCCTAAGGACTGGAATGCAGCTTTGGTGAAGCTTCCAGACTCTTAGGACTCATGCATCATTGAAATACCATACCTCCAAAGTGACTCGAAGCAGCTTTATTTTAGCTGTCTGTAACAGGCCAGAGTATACAAATAACAGATCCAGCACAGTGGAGGGGATTGGGTTTTGGACAAGGTCTTCAGAAGACCAGGGTTTGAATCTCTGCTCAGCCACAGAAACCCACTGAATAATCTTAGACAAGCCACACTCTCTTAGCCTCAGGCAAAAGCAAAGCCCTCTATAAAAATCCTGTCAAGAAAGCCCTGTGGCAGATTTCATAGAATAACAGAATCATAGAATTGTAGAGTTGGAAGAGACCACAAGGGCCATCCAGTCCAACCCCTTGCCATGCAGGAAATCTCAATCAAAGCATCCCTGACTGATGGCGATACAGACCTCTAAAGAAGGATACTACACTCTGAGGGAGTTTGTTCCACTGTCAAACAGCCCTTACTGTCAGGAAGTTCCTCCTCATGTTGAGGTGAAATCTTTTTTCCTAGAGCTTGCATCCATTGTTCTGGATCCTAGTCTCTGGAGCAGCAGAAAACAAGCTTGCTCCCTCCTCAATATGACATGCCTTCAAATATTTAAATAGGGCTATCATATCACCTCTTAACCTTCTTTTCTCCAGGCTAAACATCCCCAGATCCTTAGGCCTTCTTCACCATTTTAGTCGCTCTCCTTTGGACACACTCCAGTTTTCTCAGGCAAGGAATACTCAGAGATGATTTTTCCAGTTCCCCCTTCTGAAATAAAACCTACAGCACCTGGTATTCACTGATGGGTCTCTCATCCAAGCACTAACCAGGGCTGATCCTGCTTAGCTTCCAAGATCAGATGGCAGCTGCTGCCTTTAGGTATTTAGGTCCCACAGAGCACAATATATTCCACTGTGAATGAAAATACCAAACTTTTGTCATTATCTTCCTTGGACTATGATGATTTTCTACCCAGTTGATACCACTCAGTTGTTTAATCAGCTGGAATTCCCACTGAGTTGACCAAATATTCTTTTCTGGTTCAAAATACAAATGGTGGATCTGTGGGGTTCTGCCTGGGAATCTTCAAAGATTCAGAGACCAGGCACCTAAAGCCCTTCACTCTGAAGAGGTATGCATAAAGGTTCTTTACTGTCTGACTACCTGAATGAATGAATGAATGAATGAGATTTTATTTATATACCGCCATTCCTTCGATCACGGTGGTTTACAAGATAATAATGAAATACAATACAGTGCAAAACAAAAAATTTACAGATAAAAATTAAACCACGAAAATCCCCCATATTACACCATTTAATAAAATACATCATTAAAAATCCATCATTCATACCTAGTAATTAAAACCAGTTAAAATCAATAACAATCTAAACAACACGCAATACACAGGAGAAGATGACAATCAGGACATGTGGGGGAAGGCTTGGCGGAATAAGTGAGTCTTAAGATTTTTCTTAAATGACTCCAGGGAGGGGGCCGAGCAGAGCTCATCAGGGAGAGAGTTCCAAGACTGCGGGGCCACCGCAGAGAAAGCCCTTTGTACAGTCCCTACATATCTCATCTTAGGAACTCTCAACAGTTTTTTTCCCACCTGACCTGAGAGTGCGGGGCGGATTGTATGGAGAGAGGCGGTCCTCCAAGTACTCTGGACCCAAGCCATTTAGGGCTTTATAGGTAATTACCAACACCTTGTATTGAGCCCGGAAGCGGATTGGCAGCCAATGCAGATCTTTCAATATAGGTGTTATATGGCTGGCCCTGGAACTACCAGTGACCAGCCTTGCGGCCATATTTTGAACCAACTGCAGCTTCCGAGTTTGGTACAAGGGTTGCCCCATGTAGAGCGCATTACAGAAATCAAGTCGAGAGGTTACCAGTGCGTGTACTACTGTTTCAAGGGTCCCCCGGTCCAGGTAAGGGCGCAGCTGGCGTATCAGCCGAAGCTGATAGCAGGTACTTCTAACCGTCGCATCCACCTGAGGAGTCAGGTGAAGTGACAAGTCCAGAAGCACCCCCAAACTGCAAACAGTGTCCTTCACAGGGAGCGTGACCCCGTTCAGGACAGGTGGACAAATTTCCTTCCCAGGACCAGGAGAGCCTATCACAAGTACTTCCGTTTTCTCTGGATTCAGGCTGAGTCTGTTTTCCCTCATCCAGCCCATTACCGACTCCAGACAGGCATTGAGTGGAGAGATGCCATCCCTAGTCACTGCATCAGTCGGAGACACAGAGAAGACTATTTGGGTGTCATCAGCATATTGATAACACTGCGCCCCGTGTCTCCGGATGATCTCTCCCAGCGGCTTCATGTAAATGTTGAATAGCATAGGGGACAAAATCGCTCCTTGAGGGACCCCAGATGTCAGGGCCCTCCTATCAGAACGACAGTCCCCCAGCTCCACCATCTGGAACCTACCTGAGAGGTAGGAACGGAACCACTGCAGAGCAGTGCCCCCGAGTCCCAACTCCCCCAGGCGATCCAGAAGGATACCATGGTCGATGGTATCGAAGGCTGCAGAGATGTCTAAGAGCACTAACAGGGACACGCTACCCCCGTCCATGCCCAGACGGAGATCATCGGCTAGGGCGACCATGGCAGTCTCAACCCCATAGCCCGCCCGGAAACCAGTTTGAAATGGGTCCAGATAATCCGTCTCCTCCAAGACCCTCCTTAGCTGGGAGGCAACTGCTCTCTCGATCACCTTCCCTAAAAATGGCAGCAGTGACACAGACCGATAATTATTTCGAATTAGGGGGTCAAGGGAGGGCTTCTTTAATAAAGGTTTTACAATGGCCGTTTTAAGATTAGATGGAAAACAGCCCTCCCCAAATGATGAATTGATAATACGACGCAACATTTCTGTTGTCGCCGTTCCCCCCCTGAACTGCCAGCCATGAAGGGCAGGGATCAAGAGAGCAAGTCGTCTTCCTAACATTACCGAGGATCTTGTCCACATCCTCGGTACTTATAGACTCAAAATGATCCAGTACAACTGAGTCCACGGAAGCTCTGGACGCCTCTACTCTTGATTCTGAACCAATAACAGCGTCAAGATCAGCTCTTAGCCAAGAGATTTTATCCGCGAAGAAGTTGTTGAACTTGTCACAGCAGGCTTTGGATGGCTCCAATAATGGGTTCAGGGGGGGAGCCAACTGAATGAGCTCTCTCACAACCCTGAACAGCTCTGCTGGACGCAATACATGCAGCATAGAACGAATTCTTAGCTGCACCTATTGCCACTCCGTAGGCCTGCAAATGAGACTCTAGGAGTGTCTTGTCGGCTAAGTCCTGATGTGTCCGCCATTTGCGCTCTAGTCGTTGCGCAGCCCGCTTCCTTGCCCTGAGATCTTCCGTATACCAGGGCTTTTTATTGGAAAATTTATTTATTGATCTCTTGGAAACTTTTAACCGCTGACTTCAAACAGTGTGTGCCACCCAAGCAGCATTTTATTGTTGTGTGCATCTTCTGTAACTGTACCATCTCTCTCTCTCTTTCTCTCTGTCTTGCCTTGCTTTATGCAATGGTTTTTCTTCCAAATTTGCTCTTCAAGTCCAGATATGAAATCATTCTGGGGCATTCAAAAATACTACACAAAAAAATCCAGGAAAGATTTGCAAATCAGAAAAACTATTAAGCTTGTTGGTGAACTATCTTCATCTAAAGTTCTAACAATACAAACTATATCAAGATTTTTTTTCCCTCCTTTTTTGCTGGCACAGTTTCCAGAGATGTACTACCTCACACCCACACTTAACACCTTCACATACACCCACTTATGTTCTCCCACACTTAACTGTCAGGATTTAAGTCCATGCTACTTGTACAATTTTACTCTAAATATGCAGAAGTGATTCAGACTGTAAGAAAGGAAAATCAAGTTTATCATGCTCAGTGCTTTAACTACTAATTACATAACATGCCCACTGACCATGGATGCAGAATTTCATGCTGTCAGGGTAGCTTTTTTGTTCATATTCTAAGTGTATACATTCTAGGGATCCAGCAATCCTACTTTGCCTTTAGCACTTTGTGTTAAGCCTTCTCGTGTCCACCTTTAATGGTAGTTCTGAACTCTGAATAAGGGAAGGAAAACCAAAAGATGAAAACTAGAATGAGGTGGGGGATCAGGTGGAAGAGAGGATGGGGAGGAGGGTATCTGTCAGCTGAGCTTTGAAACTAGTCTTTCCAAAGTCAGGAGGCTGATGGATGAATTACAATCTGCATCCTTCCAGGTACCTTCCTGTAATATTCCTTTTGGCTTTTGCTAATTGATGGATCACCCCACTCCTATATACCAAGTTCAGCATTTTATTTGCGTTCCCTGTATCTGAACTGGCATGGTTTATTTAGTCCATTTATTGCACTTTATTGCAGCTCTATTATCCATCAGCAGCATATGTTTTTTTAAAAGAAAACTGCAGTCCTTTACATGTCTATTCAAAGGTAAGCCCCACAGAACTCAGTGGGATTTACTCTGAGTGCCAATTCAGGGTCTATTGCACTGCAGTCTCAAATGTGTTGGTTTTTCTTATCTTATATTTTTTTTCTAGAAATGCCATTCAGTTTCATTCTTTATGATGAGTTTCTATTCCCTTTGTAGAAGGAACAAAGGATTAATGGTGCTATTACCGTAGATATTACCTTTGATGAGATTATGTTTTCCTGTGGTTTTGATTTTGTCGTTGTCTGTCATGTTACTATATTACTGCTTTGTGTTTTCACCTGAAGAATTAGAATGTTCTAAATGACTGCGTTAAAAATGAGAGAAAAAAAGTTTGTAAAAAAATTAAATAAATAAAACTTGGAAGGAAACCATTATAAGGGCTCTAAAAACTCAGTCACAATCTATAGAAGAAAGGATTATGTTCAGGGCCATCTCACCATAAAGATGGGGAACAGCTGATTCATAGCTGATACCAAAGAGTCAATTGTAATGAGGTAAACCTGAAGGCATCCTGGTCATTGAGAAATCCATTGTCCCTAGAACTGGATATTGAGAGTCCTCCAGGCCCTTTAGCACTGCCTGAACCAGGGTAGCCCAGCCTTTCTGTGACATAAGATTAGAGGTTAAATGCAACATGTAGCTCCTGTCGTGTTACTATGGCCCGGTACAGATGGGCATTTCCAACGCTAGGGTTGCACGTGACGAGGGCGTAACAATGGTGGCATCCTGTATACCTGGGTGCACTTGTTACACTTGTTACACCGCTGCCGCGGCTTGAGAAGAACCCGCTTTTTGCAGGTTCTTTTCCCGCCGGCAGGAAGCCATGCGGTTTGGCAGCTGCGGCTTCCCTCTGGCAGAAAAATAGGTGCCAGGAGGCCACCCTTTTTTGGGTGGTCTGTACCGCACCTATATTACTGTAATAAAGCATGGGTAGTAGTAGTAATAGTAGTAGTATCCCGCCTTCCTCCCAGAATTGGGATTTAAGGCAGCTTACAGTTTAAAAGCACAATACACATAAAAATACAAAAAGTGAACATTAAAACAGAATTGAACTAGTCAGAATATTAAAACACTTCAAATCTCCAGTAAAAAGAATAAAATGCAATTTAAAAGATTAAAAAATTATTAAAACACTATAGTTTAACTAGGCTGTTCTTTGAAAATGTTCTATATCAAAGCCTGTCAGAATAAAAAGGGTTCTGCCTGCAGATTGCAGAATAGCAGGGAGGTGACCATTCTGGTCCCCTGGGAAGGAGTTCTGAAGTCTGGGGAAGCCACCAAGAAGGCCCTCTTGTGCATCCACCATCTATATTTGTGAAGGTGGCAGAACAGAGAAGGGCCTCTCCTGATGATCTCTGGGCCCTTTCCTCTGCTTCCAGTGCTCAGAGGTAGGCATGACTGCATATGCATCAAAAGGGCATTTTCTACACATGGTGGAAGTTATCAGTAGGATTATGTAAATCTCCAAGTTTAAATAAATCATTTATTTATTAAGTTATTTTAAAAACTTAAGAAAGTGGCCTAAAAAATCCCAAAAAAATGCAGACTGAGGATGCTCAGTGGTAGCTGTTAGCTGCTGAGGGGTAGGTAACAAATGGGGCAATCTGACCTAAACCTTCCTAACTCAAGCCTCCTCCCCACTTCAACTCTTGTGTGTTCAACTGACCTCTGCATCAACTCAGTTAATATTACTAATCAGATGTATAGGTCCTTGAAGGGTCAGCAACAAGACCTGGAATGTGTGTGTGTGTGGGGGGGGGGGGAATGCGTGCATAGTTAGTTTCTATATTACATACAATTTTATTTTTTGGGGGGGGGGGGGGTAGTCCTCAACCATTCTCAGACTTTCCAGACCATCATGGATGAATTGTCCATCCAGCAAGCTAGTAAGATCAGCAGTTCAGTTTTTAAATAGGTTGCAGACCTCTCATGCACCCTTTAACTTTTACAAATACAGTGGGCGCTTGTTATCGGCTGGGGTTCAGTTCCAAGAACCCTTGTGGATACCAAAATCCATGGATGCTCAAGTCTCATTAAATATAATGGCTTAGTAAAATAGTGTTCCTTATATGAAATGGCAATATCAAAGTTTGCTTTTTGGAATTTATATATTTTTGAATATTTTCAAGCCATAGATGCTTGAATCTGTGGATTAAAAAAAATCCATGGATTTGGAGGGCCAACTGTACACATTTCTTTTCAAAACCAAAAGTAAACTTTTAGCTATTTTCAGTTTTGTTTTCATTTTGGGGCAGTCTATGTGGCCCCTGGAAGGACTCAGAAGCAGAAAATTGGCCCTGGACTTTTCACAATTGCCCACCCATTATTTATGTGTAAAATTACACTCACGTAAAATTTTTCACATACAGTACAAATAATTTCATCCTGAGCTGTTATTGAGCACCAAGTCCTCCCTTATGAACTTGATTCCTCCAGTTTGCAGGCTGATCTGCTTTGGGGGAAAATGCTTGCTACAAAATACATTGCTTTCTCTTCTTTATTTCATACAAAATGTGAAAGGATCAGTACTAAAATTCTTTTGTGTTACATCAACAATGATTCAAGAATGTGCATCCACCGAGGACAGCAGCTCTGTCAATGGAACAAGAAGGGAGAACACAAACAAACACACACACACACACACAACATGCAGCCCCTGGGCATCCTCAACAGGACTTTTTGGTTTCCTTCTTCCCCAGGCCATCGGAAATACAGCTTTGAAAGGAGTCCCAGCCCCAGCCCCAGCCCCATTTCTGTCTGAGCAGACACTAATCTGGCCATGGCGATGCATGTCTTAGGCTACTGTCATAGTGCAGAAATAAAGCAATTTGATACCACTTTAACTATCATAGGTCCATCCTATGGAATTTTGGGATTTGTAGATTGGTGAAGTAGTCAGCTTGGTCTGTCAGAGAGCTCTGGTGCCTTATCAAACTACAAATCCTAAGATTCCACTACAAACTCCAAGAAATAAAGCAGTTTGATACCATTAACTGTCACGGGTCCATGACAGTCAGTGGTGTCAAACTGCTTTGTTTCTGCAGTGTGGACACACCCTAAATTCTTCTACAGCAGTGGTTCTCAACCTTCCTAATGGCGCAACCCTTTGTTATAGTTCCTCATGTTGTGTGGTGAACCCCAGCCATAAATTTATTTTCATTGCTATAGGCAAATATGTGTTTTCTGATGGACTTAGGCGACCCCTATGAAAGGGTCGTTCGACCCTCAAAGGGGTCCCGACCCACAGGTTGGGAACCACTGTTCTACAGCATTTTGCCTTTGGAAAATACTCTGAAATTTCAGCTGGTCCAAAATGCTGCATCCAGACTGCAAAACAAGTCTGGTTGCAGGCATCACATTACTCCTTGCTACAACAGTTCCAGTGGCTACTGGTCTGTTTCCAGGTACAGTACAATTCACAGTGCTGGCTATGGCCTATAAAGCTCAATACAACTTGGTTCGAATCTCGGTTATTTGAGAAGCTGTATCTCCCCATACAAGCCCCCTTGACCTCTGAGATTTTCAAAAGAAGTCTTTCCTTTTGTCCACCTCCTGAGGCACATCTGTTGTAGACAGGAGAGAAAGTTTTCTTGGTGGATCTTCATAGGTTCGGGCACTGCCTTCTTGGGCAGGCTAGGCTGGCTCCCTCCCTGTTGTCTTCTGTGAGCAGATCTTTCTACTAAGGCAGAACTACAGAATTGACCTTGCTTGCCACAGAAGTGTTTTTAGCTGGATGTGTGCCATATTTTAATGAAGTACTTTTTAAATTATGTGTTTAAAAATTGTTATGCTTTCATTCTCTGCAGTTATTTGTACTATTGTAAGCTTCCTTGAGTCCCATTCGTGACAGAAGAACAAGTTATAAAATGAATGAAGAAATGAAATAAATATTGAGTGCACTGCACACAAAGCTAAGTGGGGAAGGAAATCCCCCCACCAGGTTCTGCCAATAGTTTCTTGGTCCCATTAGGGGGCTCCAGACTTCTGGCTACACTCATTCATTCACACATCATTTTTTATACTGGAACAATGCAATTAACCTCAGTCATGCATACTGGCTTTGCTATTCACACCATATAACCCCATCTTTCCAGGAACTGCATTGTTCCACATCTCTGTAGTTTGGTTGCTCACACGTGTGGGCACCCCTTCCCTTGTCCCCACACTCATGAGCACCCCTCCACCTGACAGAAGGGGATTGGCATTCCTTTTTTTCTCCCTCCTTTTCCTCTGTCTCTCTTTTTCTCCCCAGCAGAGGTTGTTCCACTGGGGAAGGGGTGGCACTTTCTCGACCGCATAGTCTGTTGATGATGCAAATGCATTCAAAACCCTTTAAAAGCATGGAGAGTTTTATCCTGAGTCTATTTGGTTCTATTCACATCATTGTTCACACAGCTGATGATGCGGATCTTTTGTAAAAAAAATTGGGGGTAAAGCCTGATATCAATTATCCTGAGGTATATGTGGTTTTGGGCAGCTGCTCCCCCAAAAACCTTAATCGAGTGCATTCAAGATGTGTGTGAACAACAAAGATGCATCCCGAATTCATCCTAGATTATTTTCATCATGTGAATAACCCCCAGTACTCATGATTCCAGCTACCTGTGATATAAATAGGAAATAGATTTATCTAGTTGCATCAGTGCTTACTTTTATTTTGACCTTGGCTGCAATGATCTAGACTATTCTGTAACTTGTAACTTTAGTAAGTGTGCCTGCAGGGAGGTGCCTTCATGTCAGAGATATCCTTTTGCTAATGTAGATTTCTTGTTTAGAATAAAGCCTTTTAAAGTATCTTTGCTCTTCCACACTTCTTGTATGTGCATTTTGCTTGATCCCAATTTTCCCAGTGGTGTGGGTGTGTGGAGAAAGTCTCTGTAGAATTAAAGACAGAAAGTACAAGTGGAATCCCAGCAATTTCCTACTGCATTATGATGCAAGGGGAATTCAAATCAATGGGTGGCAGCAGCTAAGATAGATAGTCTCAAGGGATCCCAATCATATTCAGGCAGAAGCAGTGAGGGGACCCATAGACCATCACAGATTGTGTTCAAATTTTTTTACAGCATTACAGTGTTGGAAGTATCTATTTAATGCCACTGACAGTACTGTACCTCACACATTTTACATTTAAGCATCTACAAGTTTGTTAGTATATTTGTTGTTGCATGCCTTCAAGATATTTCTGATTTATGGTGACCCTATCATTGGGTTTTCTTGGCAAGATTTGTCCAGAGGAGGTTTGCCATTGCCTTCCCCTGAGAGCACACAACATGCCCAAGGTTACCCAGTGAGTTTCATGGTCAGCTGCAAATTGAGCCCTGGTCTCCAGAGTTATAGTCCAACACACAAACCTCTGCACATGCTGGCTCTCTTATTAGTATATACCTTAGTATAAGTTTTGGAACCATATGGTTCTCCAGTTGTTGCTGGTCTGCAAGTCCCAGCAGCCCTAGCCTGTTCAGCCAATGGCAAGGAATGCTAGGACTTGCAGTCAACAATATCCTAAAGACCATACAGTTCCCACACCTGTCTTCGTATAAAAAGGCTGTCATGTGTGGCACTCCAGATGTTGCCAGGGATCTGCAACTCCCATCAGCCCTAGCTAGTGCATTCAGTGATGAGGACTTCTGAGAGTTACAGTCCAGCAACACTGTACTAATGGGACTGGGTTGTTCAGATCCTGAAACAACCACCACTGAGAGAGTCAAGGTAGAAGTGAAAGAGGATGTGGATTTAAAAGGTCTCTTGTTATTACAGTGATTCGCTGCACAATTTCCCAGTTTGCTATCACTCATGTTTGAAGCACTAATACATCCCCCTTATTTTGACATTCACAGTAAGCAAAGATCCTTCAAGTATCTTTTTGTCATTCCCTTCAGAATAATCCCTATCCAATACATATCTTGAGTTGCAATCCTGTACATGATTAGTTGGAATTAAGTCCCACTGAACTCTATGCAGCTCACTTCTAAAGAGACATGAGTCCAAAACACACTGCAGAAATAATCCAGTTTGAGACTGCTTTAACTGCTCTGGCTCAGTGTTAGGGAATCCTGGGAATTGTAGTTTATTGTGGCACCAGAGCTCTCTGACAGAGAAGGCTAAATGGCTCACAAAACTAGTTCCCAGAATTCCCTAGCACTGAGCTACGGCCATAAAAGCAAACTTATTTCTGCAGTGTGTTTTGGACCATGGACAGGACTACACTGCTCGTGTGTTGTGGGGTGCTTAGTTGTTTTAAATTTTAAAACACTATGCTCCATTTATTTTATTTGGGGGGGAAAGGAAAGAAAGAAAGAAGAGCTATTTTTCATGTTCTTCAAGCCATTCAGAAGAATGCAATATGGCAGATTAAAACCTTCTGGATATATTTTCTCTTCCTGGACTCATAATATATTTAACAAGTTCTAGTTCTAGAAATGGGCTACCCCAGGCTTCCATCAAGTCTCTTTTGCCTCTGATGAACTCTGACTTAAATATTATCTGTGCCACAAAACCTTATCTAGGTCAAAGAACTAGAGATGAAGTGTAGGGAAAATTTTGCCAGTCCAACAGGCCTATTTATTACTCTTGTTATGGGCTATGGAAGAAGGGCATTAGCTTCGGTCCAGCAAGCACTGTGTTCACCTTTCTCTCTAAAGGAGGACAGAATGGAGAATGAGCTTGTTAAGCCCAGGCGCCCCAGGGCTTCTTGCCCTCCTCCTTCAGGCCCCACTTCCACCAGAAGTTTTTGCCATCAAAAACCTCTATTAAACATTGTCCCACCATGCTGAAAATAGCTGCTTAGATGCCTGGAGCAGAA
The DNA here is from genome assembly GCF_019175285.1 of Sceloporus undulatus. Classification (NCBI taxonomy): domain Eukaryota; kingdom Metazoa; phylum Chordata; class Lepidosauria; order Squamata; family Phrynosomatidae; genus Sceloporus; species Sceloporus undulatus. The sequence goes on along the minus strand of NC_056523.1, from coordinate 156,288,315 downwards.
CATAGACATATTCCCACAGCATTTTGAGTGCCCTTTTTCTGGAGGTTTTCATCAGTTATAGTGGGGACTGTCAAAAATGCCCAATAAATGAAACACACACACACACACACAAAACAAAACTGGAAATGGTTAGGATTTTATTTCTGACTTTGAGAAAGATGGATTTTCTTAGGTTTAACAGTGGAAAGAAGCTTCACAACGTGTTTCAAAGGTGAACTGCTGCTCTTGAAAGCATCTAAGAGTCAATTCTCTCTCCCTCTCCAACGTGTGTGTGTGTGTGTGTGTGTGTGTGTGTGTGTGAATGAGAGAGAGAGAGAGAGAGAGAGAGAGAGAAAACGCTAAAAACAGAATTCAAAGCTTTAAGGAAACTGAAGCGTAATCTATTTTCCCAGCATGAGTCATAGCAATGAAAGCAGTATCAAACTGCATTATTTCTACTGTGCAGATGCAGTCAAAGATAAGAGCAAGACTAGCCCCAGTTTTTGCTTTGCTTTGGCCACTGTAAAGGTTCATTGAAAACAGAGGAAGCAGTCTTATACCCCATCAGACCATCTAGGCCATTGCCATCTTCTCTAACAGTGTCTGCCCAGAGTTTCAGAAAGGGGACTTTCTCAGCCATACCTGGAGATCACTGGGACTGAGCCAGGGATGCTTTGCTTATGAAGCATGTTGTCTGCCACTGAGTTCTGTTCTTCCTCAAGTGCTGCAAGTATGAGACCAGACAGGTTAAGAACATGCCTTCAGAGATTCTACAGAAGGCTCAGTTGATGCAATGCTTTTGAACAGCACAAGCCATTTTGCACAGGGCATGGGAAAGATCTCCCCAAAACAACATGGCAGCTGTTTTACTAAAATTGGGTTTAGTGCTGGAGACCCTTTGTCTCTGTCCCTATGGCATGCTGTCCCTATGGCAGCTCTCAAAAGGGCTGAGTGGGGTTTGTTGCCCCTTGTTTTTTGCTCCTGCCAGCTCTGTATTCATTGCCCCTTACTAGATATCACACAGATTATTTTAATCTGAGCTAGAGAAGAATTTTTGAGGGCTTTGTTCAGAAAAAATACCCTGTTTAACATAAAAGTGAGCGGGAGGGAGGGAATGTACCAACACATTTAAGATTAACTGGTCTGACTCGAGGGCAGTTAACAATAAAATTTTAGTAAGAGCTTTTGTGGATATCAATCCCCTTCCTCAGATGTGCTGATAAAGTGAGATTAAAGTGACAGGTATCAAAGGGTAGTTACACAGTTGTGGCAGTAGGACTGAATGAAATAGGATACGTAAAGATGTAAATTATATAAATCTCACTTCTCTTTTTGTGACAGGTCTTAATAAGCCCCTCAATGTATTTCCTGACCTTGACACAGGGGAACTTTCCAGCATCTTGCCAATTATTTTCTCTCACAGCCTCCCTCCCCTTCTCCGGTTTACAACCACTGCTTTTGGGGGAAGGCTCATCATGTTTCTTTTTTGCAGAAGAGTAGAAGGGAATTCATCTGAGTTTGTAGCACAGACATTTAAAGACTCACAGACGCAAAATTATAGTCAGAGTAGTGAATGGAAAATATCTTGAAATACAACGAAACAAATTCTCTGAGAACACTAAAGATTTAGTTACGTGTGAATGGTCAGGACAAAAGAGGAATGACATTCCTACAGCCTGCCGTATTACCAAGTAAACTAGAGCTGGCTTTGCAACTCTCATTTACACATCTGTCACCTTCCATGCTAGATACATTAGTGCCAGCTGGGAAACAGACGTTCGGCAAGCTCAAATCTTCTTGCCCTTCCTCTTGATGAGAAGAATTGCCAGAATGCTTTTGCAAGCAAAAGAAAAGGAGAAAATAAAAAAGCAGCTTGGAACTGATACAGTGTGCTGGCTGGCTCCATGGTGGTAAGGCTGAGCTGGGAAGCTGTTACAAATTCATTCACTTTTCTCGTAGATTCCCTGCTTGTTTCATTATGGAATGTTCTGCCACAAAACTACACCTTGCACAGATGCTCCAAAGGTACTACTAATGGGGTAAAATGTAACATGCTCTATAGATTTCTAGCACCATTTAGAGAAATGTTGAGTTGATGTCTTCTCTCAGAATCATAAATTGTGGGAGGGCTTTTGGAAGCTATTACATCCAACCACCTACAAACACGTGAAGTGTGCTGCTTCAGTATCCCTGACAAATGGCCATCTAGCCTCTGCTTTAAAATTTCTAAGAAAAGAGCCCAACACCTTCTGAGGCAGCACAAACTATCAGGAAATTCTTTGTAACATTTAGTCAAAGTCTCTTTTCTTGGTATTTGAATCCACCAGTTTCAATTTTGTATAATAATTTATGGGACAGCCCTTCAAATATTTGAAAATAGGTACGGTATCACCTTTAAATATATGTCCTCTAGGTTAAACAGACCCAAATTCTTTTTCTCCATTGGACTTGGTTTCCAGGACATGAAAAGCAGTAGAGTCCTGTTGGATCAGACAAAAGGCTTATCTAGTCTAGCAGCCTTTTC
>NC_056523.1:156207718-156275812 GCF_019175285.1 Sceloporus undulatus | reverse complement strand
GTTAGCTAGTGCGTTTAGGCCTTTTGTTATTTTCAACAATGGCTTGTCTGGAATGAACTCTGTAACTATGTTCTTTGACCTGCAAGGCAAAGGGGCTTTGCAAGAGTGTTATAAATTCATCCTATCCTATCCTATCCTATCCCTCTTTAAAATAAACTTCTTTCTTAAAAAGCATCTGCTATCTCTCTTGCTCCTATACACGTGCCTAGACTTGGCTACTGGTTGCTCTGGGTTGGCAAGAAAGGAAACTAGATCTCTCTCTATTCCTCACAAATCCCAGTGTGTGTGGGGGAAGGGGTAGCTGTGGAGCTACTATAAATATAATTTATAGTTCATTCACTGGGTGGTGGCAGCGAAAAGTTCTTTTTGTAAAGGGATCCCCTGAGAGTAACAGTCACGCACAGGGCTTTGCCCTCAGGGATCATCACATAAGCATTGCATTTTTGTTTTAAATGTGTACAAGTCCCATTTCCCCCCTGAGAATTCAAAGTGTATTGTATGCATTATCTCTCTAAGTCATAATACATCCCTGTAGTTATTATCTCCATTGGGCAGATATGGACCTCAGACTGCCAAGTATGAAGCAGAGGGAAATGTAGTGCAATTCTGTTGATTCTTCTTGACTGTCTGGTAGGTACTATATTATCAGCCATAGTATCTTTCTGAACTAACACTGCTGGTTGGGTGCCAGTGCCACGGCAATGTTCCCACCTTCAGAAGAAAATTCAAAAACTGGCACTGGGGTATTCCTGCTCAATCCCACAGCAACTGCACTCACCTTGTTATGCCCTTCCACGTCCATATGAAGCCACTAGGTGAATTCATCTTGGGATTTAGAATGTCACTCTTGGGATTTAGAATGACATGCCAACAGCATGATATTAACATTTTTGTGCTTTTAAAATACATAAGCATCACAAGTTATCACATCTTGTACAAAACATATGGCATGGAGAGCCACTGCACATCCTTTTGTGCCCCCCCCCCCCCCCCGTGGTTAAATTGCTACTTTTTGGAGCAAGAACACGTGGCCAGATGGAGATTAATTCAACTCAATAAACATATATTTAATGACTACAAGGGGTGCTGCAAGCAACTGGGAGGGGATGGGAAAGACCAAAAAGAGTCCCATGTAGCAATCTTTCTCCAACTAGCCATCAGAGTTAACAGATGCTTTTCTAAAAGTTGGCAGACTAAAGAAGCCTCAGTGAAAAACATTTTTATTTATACTAAAATGGCTTGTAAGAGCTAAGGCTTAGCATTAACCTTAGTCAACAAACCAACAAGGACAGGGGTGTCCAGAAAAAAGGAGGCTCCGCAAAACCCTACACAAATTCAAATTACAAGAAAAGAGATTCTACCTAAACATGAGGAGGAATTTCTGCACTGTAAGAATCATTCAGCAGTGGAATAGACTGCCTCAGGGAGCAAGATGGATTCTCCTTCTCTGGAAGTCTTTAAACAGACCATCTTTCAGGATTGCTCTAGTTGTGTATTCCTGCATGGCAGCGGTTTAGACTAGGTGGCCCCTATGGCCCCTTCCAGCTCTATGATTCTGTGAGACAGCATTTAACCCATCCCACCTCCCAAATGCAGTGCTATCCTACAGCTGTGACAACAGCCTGCTAAGAGTTGACATTACTGTACAAGGAAATCCCCAAAAGCCCAACACTAATAAGAGTAGTCCACATGCAAGTTCCTTCCAGCATCTTGATTAAAGAGATGTTCTCAGGGATTTTGGCTTTGTTTGCAACCCACCTCTACCAGGACATCATCCAACCCAGCAAAAGGGCTACCTGTCTCCACTTTTTGCAGCTCCTTTTCACTCCCTGGAAAGGCCAGATTGGGGCCGTGACATGTGGTTGCTGCGGCCCTGATCTTGCTGTAAAGGGGCCAGCTGCAGGCCGCCCCTTAGGGGCTGTCTGCACAGCCCTTCAGTCTTTTAAGGAGATGTAAGATTATTGGTTGTTTAAAATCCTTCCCGCATTGCTCTGATTTAAAACAGGGCTTTAAAGGCCACTCTTTTCAGACCCAGCCCTTTATATGCAGCAGAAGATATTGGGTGCTAAATTATTCTATCACTTTCCTAACCTCTGTTTAGTGCAGCCAATGTAAGCAGCAATTCTTTGTTAGCCTTGTGCTTAATTTAAACCATGATACAACAGTGTGAAACATTTCCACCTACAAAAGAGTCACATTTGCCACTAAAATTAGCCCAAATATGTGTTATTTTGTGAACTCAAAGGGAGAAGAAAACATGGAAACAAAAGAGGCTTTGGCAGAACATTATTAGTAGTGGCATGGTGTTGATTTTCCTGAACTAAGATGGAATCATTAGTGCTGCTTATAGTGGCTTTTATGATGTCTAAGACACTTGGCTTTTCAAAAGACACCTGCCAAGAGAGCTTCCCTTACTCACAGCAGACATACTTCCTCACTGGGCCCTGTAATAATTATAAACACTCCTAAGAGGAAGCATTTACCATCAAGACTTGGGTTTGGAGGTGCTAAAATTGTTCATGAGAGGGCAACCATTGTAAAGGAGATGAAAGTATCTTTCCAAAGCAAACAAGCATCAAGCTGCTTGCCTAAGGGTGCATCTGCATTGTAGAAATAATGCATTTTGACACCCCTTAAACTGCCATGGCTCCATCTTACAGAATCCTGGGATTTGTAGTTTTGTGAGACACCAGCACTCTTTGGCAGAGAAGGCTAAAAACCTTGTAAAACTACAAATCCCAGGATTCCATAGGAAGGAGATACAACACTTAAAGGGGTGTCAAACTGCATTATTCTACTGTGTAGATGCATCCTAAGAAATGTTTGGTTGTGTTGAATGAGGACTGAGTCAGGAAAAGTCCACCTTAAAATAGCAAGAAGTGGTAACAGAGAGAGCACTTTTCCTAAATTGGCACATTCCAGATCTTTTGGGTTGCATGCCTCATCATCCCCACTAGCATGGCCAATGGCTGAAGGAAATGAAAGTTGTAGTATGAAACACACAGAGGGTACCAGAATACTTACATAAGGCAATGGGATTCAGCTACTCCCTTCCAGTGTTGTTGTTGTTGTTGTTGTTGTTATTAACCTTTATTTATAAAGCGCTGTAAATTTACACAGCGCTGTATATACAATCTTTTAATTAGGCAATTCCCTGCCCTCAGGCTTACAATCTAAAAAGACACGACACAAAAGGAGAAAGGAGTGGTGGAAGGGAAGGGGATGAGGACCAGCAGTTCTTCTCTACCTCTGAGGCCTGGATCAGGGGAGATGGACTGGAGGGAGGGCTTGGCTTCTTAATGGATGGGTAAACTTCTTCCAGGGAGGCCTGTTGGAGTTAGCCTGCCTCTCTAGTAGGATAATACATATAAAATACATAACAATACAGGAAATGATTCAATAAAACAGGCAACATTTAACCACTGAGCCCTGGTGGCGCAGTGGTTAAATGCCTGTACTGCAGCCATTCACTCAAAACCACAAGGTTGCGAGTTCAAGACCAGAAAAAGGGCCCAAGCTCGACTCAGGCTTGCATCCTTCCGAGGTCGCTAAAATGAGTACCCAGACTGTTGGGGGCAAATTAGCTTACTTGCTAATTAGCTTACTTGCTGTTCACCGCTATGATCTTTGGAATAGCGGTATATAAATAAAACAAATTATTAATTATTATTATTAACAAAAGAACATCAAATAGCAAGTGACAGTTATGCAATGCCTGGGAACGCTTCTCTGAACAGGATGATCTTCAACTCCGTTTTGAAGCTGGTTCTCCCTAGCTTAAAGGTGGGTCTCAGTATTCATTGGAATGAGGTATAAGGAGTGGGTGTAGAATACAAAGGTGATAGAATGGATGTGTCAAATGGCAAACCAGGGAGACTAAAACATCTGCCTTTACAAGGTTAGCTTTCTTATGGCAGGAAGCCTTTTCCATAGAGGAAAGATTTTTCAATAGTGCCCACACCTCCCAAAGTGATATGATATAGTCCTGAGGAGTGGGCAGAATGGAATTCTCCTTGTGCTACACATATAGGCCAAATTATGGGATGCTTATGACAGAGGATTTAGGGCCAAAACACACTGCAGCAATAATCCAGTTTGAGACTGCTTTAACTGCCCTGGCTCAATGTGAGGGAATTCTGGGAACTGTTGTTTTGTGAGGCATTTAGCCTTCTCTGTCTGAGAGCTCTGGTGCAACAATAAACATAAAATTTCCAGGATTCCTTAGCACTGAGCCAGGGCAGTTAAAAGCAGTCTCAGACTAGATTATTTCTGCAGTGTGCTTTGGCCCTTAGACAGTTTTCAACAGCTGTGAACAATCAACATTTGCAACATGCCATGTTTCAGTTCACTGATTTCAGCCCCTGCAACACATGGCATGCTTTTGCATCTACCTCACTTAACAAGGAGGTCAGATATTTGTTGATAAGTCTGATTGACCCAAATTCCCACTGTTCTCTTTAAAAAGCCCAACAGCAGCCTGTGAACTCTCCAGTTTAAAGACTGCCTTCTGGTTTGTTTTTTGTTTGTTTGTTTGTTTTTTGTTGTTGTTTTTTTTTGTTTTTGGTTTGGGTTTTTTTTTGGATTGTCAAGTAATGGGACTTCATAGGTCCCTACAGATCAAGTGTCAGTGTAGGTTTTGATGGCTGCAAAGGTTCCTTTTCCTTTCATCACATCGCTAAAATATGTGTATACGTATGTGTGGTGTAAATAAGGGAGGAAGAAATACTAATCTGAAGTATCTATGGGTACACATGCCCTTAACTAGGATGGAAGAAAGATGGGCACAGAACCCACTGCCCTCCAGATGGGGAACAGTCAAAATGTGTCTCTCATGTCTTTTCTTGTTTCTGGACCAGTGGAAACCAAGTGCTGAAAGTAGTTTTTTAACTTGACAAATGCAGCTTAAACTGTAACCCCGTCTCCCCCCAAACAAACAAACAAACAAACAGATAAAACAGGCATTTGCGAGAATCCTCCTTTTGTTCTCTAAGGTAAACACACTACAGCACTGAGGAAAGCCAAGCGTGATGAATTATTTCACTGGGAAAAGAACTGAACAAAGTCAGAAAACAAATCCAATCCATTCTATTCAAGAAGTTGTTCTTCCAGCTGGTATAATTCTATTGGGAATTTAATGAGACTGCACTCTTTTCTTTTCTTTCTTTCTTTCTTTCTTTTGCTCAAGCGCTAAATCTACATTGCAGGTTGGAGGGGCAGTCTAAGCCATAGTCTAAGTGGGTATGGAAAGCGTTAGACAACTGTCCACCCTCCACAGATGTCTATGTGTTGCCCTCTTCCTAAGCCCACAACTACTCCCACACTGTTCCTCCTGCCCACCAGCTTAGCCACTCCTGCCTCAATGTACAGATATCAAATGGTTGCTATAGAGAGGGGGTGAATCTACGGTGGCTATTTTAAACAGGCTGCACATGTAACACAACTGTCTAAGAAGGAATTGTGAGCACAAACACAGCAAGGTTAGCAGATGGCAGCCACAGCAGTCAGGGATTTTTGATAACAGTAGCCATTTGACTGTTTTGAAGTTAGCGGCTATAAGGCTTTCACTCTCCCAATCACTCCTTTGTTTTTACTTTTCTTTTATATCCACCTGTCCCTTGTTCATGGCAAGTAGATTATGAAAGTTTCAGTGTACACCTTGGCACCCTTTTGGCTCTGGAGTTCCCTCTCTAGGGTCCTGCAACCACGAGGTAGGGGAGGAGTCTACCCTTGAAGAGAACTTGAGTGTTTCACTCTCACTTGTAAAGTCCTGTGGCTTGGGTGGGAGCAAACTGGGTTTGCTTTTTTGTAGAAAACTGGCCAGGGAGCAACCATTTGGGTGAAATCTTCAGATTTCCCCCAGGATCAGGTATTTCTCCCAAGGGAAGGCTGAGGAAATTGTCGAGGAGTGACACCTGGCTTCAGCTGAACCCACAGCAGTGTGCTCCCCCTCTTGCTTCTTCCAAGATCATCGACACTTAAACAGATTCTAGGTCAATAAAATGACCCTATGGCCCAGAACAGTCAGGCCTCTGTGGTGCCCTGGTGGGTGGAGCGCCCACACGCTCAGCAACCTTCACTTGTGAGGGCGCCGTAGCTGCAGCACACCCACCAGATGGGGCGCATAATGGTGATGTCGCAGCTGCGCTTCCAGACAGGGCGGTGCAGCTGCAACATCACTCCGCCAGCTCTAGTGCTTTGCAGTGTCACAGTGCCACCGCAAAAAGGAGCCACTTCTGGGCACTCCTTTTTTGCTCCGCAACAGCGCCACACAATTTGGTTGCTGCGGTGCTCCTGCGGAGCAAAGAGAGGCGCAGGGGAGGCGCCTCTTTCTGATGGTCTGTACCCTGCCTTGGTTAACTTAAGTCCAAAACACACAGCAGAAATAATCCTGTTTGAGACCACTTTAACTGCCCTGGCTCAATGCTAAGGAATTCTGGGAACTGTAGTTTTGTGAGACATACAGCTTTCTGTCAGAGAGCTCTAGTGCCACAATAAATTACAATTCCCAGGATTCCCTAGCACTGAGCAAGGGCAATTAAACTTGTCTCAAACTGGATTAGTTCTAGAGTGTGTTTTGGAACAAGGTTACAGGAAAAGAGATTCCATGGGCCGAGACAGATGGCCCAAAAGCAGCATGGTTAGGGACTGCGCACCAATTGCACGGTCCATAACCCTAGAAAGTGCCAGCAGCAGCATCATGGCAACATCCCATCCACATGGACACCACCGTTATGACATCACACACGCACCATATCCAAATGACACAGCGTGGGCATGATGTCTCTGCACCGCCCCAGGCTGTGCCCCTGGTGGCAGCATGGAAAAAAAACTCCAAAATGGAGCTCCTTTTTGGCGCACGCATCGTTAGAGTATATCACACGGAGCTTCTGGGTGATTTTCTGGCCCAGTTCCAGCTCATTTCCGACGTGAGCACACTTCCAATGATGCAGTTTCACGTCGTAAAATGAAAATGTTATCAGATGCCATTGATTTCTATGGGAGTGCCTTGTGAGGCGCTTCAGCAGTGATTTCAAAGTGACTCCTTATTTTGGTAAAACCGAAAAAAAAGTGACTTCACAGAATTTGCTTCCAGGCTCACTTTGACTGCACTGCGAATTGTTCTGTTGTGGAAAAACCACTCCAATGTCACCCCCCTTGGCCACCTGCGTCCTGCTCCATCATTCCTCTCCTCCTCCTTCATGCCATCTTGCCCCCTCTGCCACCCTGCAACACATCCCATCATTCCCATCATCCCCTGCCTTCCCCTGCCTTCTAATCTTGGCTCCAGTGACCTATCCCATCATCCTCTGACTGCCCCTGCCTCCCAATCCTGGCCCCAGTGACCTATCTCATCATCCTCTGACTGCCCCTGCCTCCCAATCCTGGCCCCAGTGACCTATCTCATCTTCCCCTGACTGGTTCTTCACCCTGATGAAGGTTGACAGCTAAGGAGGGGGCAGGGAAGGAGGACAGCATCCAGAGCACCACTGAGCATGTGCAAAGGTGCTGATTCGAATCGTTGACCCCTCAAAGTATGCTCTGGTGTGGTAATACAATGTGCACTCACTTCCCTTTGCTTGAATCCGCATCACGTGACTTGCTTGGAATCGAACTGACTACTCTTCCCTCTCACTTCAGAAGGACAACAGCAAGGCAACCAGGTGTGGTAAAACATCACATTTTAACCTTAATTCACATTGCTAGACAGGAGTGACTCTGGATCTGGTGTGGAAACACATCACACTTTGCATTGCTAGAACAAGAGTGACTGCAGATCTGAGCTGCAAACCCCCCCCCCCACATGTGATAAAGTCCGTTGGCTTGGCAACCAAACAGCCATGCGAATGATGCAGAGGGGAAAGGGGCCATTCCTTTCTCCTCTGTAGTGCCAGCCCAGCCAGGGTGCCAGGGCACTCCTTTTCCAGGCTAAAGAGAAGCAGTATTTTGCCGCTTCTCTTCGGCCTGGAAAAATGCCAGATTGGAGCCACAGGGGCTGCCGGTGAGATTGCCCTGGCCCCAATCCGGCGCAAACAGGGATGATTGCAGACCACCCCTTTGGGGTGGTCTGTACCATGCCCACCTCAACATTAGGAAGAACATCCTGACAGTAAGAGCTGTTTGACAATGGAACACACTCCCTCGGGGAGTGATGGAGTCGCCTTCTTTGGAGGTTTTTAAACAGAGGCTGGATGGTCATCTGTAGGGAGTGCTTTCACTGTATGTTCCTGCATGGCAGGGGGTTGGACTGGATGGCCCTTAAGGTCTCTTCAAACTGTACGATTCTATGATTCTCACTCTCTGTGTCTGGTCTCATTATTCTATGGAAGATCATCAATGGGGTTCAGAACCTGCACAACACATGGCACTGTGGATGAGGAGTTACTTTTATTGGCCTCCATGGAGGGAGACAAGAGGCCGTTATGTTGGGCATAATGCACACAGAATGCTGGGTGTGGGGGGCAGATTTAGACGTGATGAAAGGGCTGCCCTCCCCTCATCTTCTATTAAAGTTACAAAGTCATTTTCTAGCAAAGCCTTTAAGGATGGCACGTTTCACCATTTCCATATGGTTTTTTGGCCACGACAAGAGGAGAAGGGTCAACTGATAGGGTAGATTTAGCAAGAAAAGCAAAATTCAAAGACACCAGGCTCTAAAAGTTGCAAATTTATAACCTTTGTAGCACCATGATTTCATTTGTTTAAAATCTAAAGCCTGAGTTAATTGGACTGTGGCTGAAAAGCATTACGGGGTTCTGATCAGTGTCTAAGATGAGAAGAGCAATTCAGAAGAGGGCAATGCTTACACAAACACAAAATCTGCCTGTGGGAATCGGAAAGGGCTGGTTTGGGATCTGCCAGCTGGCAAACCTCACGCAAGGTGTTTCCAGTCAATGCACACGTTAAAGGGCTGGCTCACATACAGAACATATACAGATCCCTTGATTCCTCCTTCCCTTCAGGCTCATGCTTGGCATCCCTTGGCAGATGGGCATAGGAGTCTCCCAATAGTTATTTATAAGTCACTAAGGAAAGCTGCTGCAACTTGCAGAAGAAGAATGGCAGGGGATGGAGTGCTCATTCCAGTGACAAAACCATGGACAGTAAGGCTATCAGTAGATACTAGGGATCTTGGTGGTGACAGAATATCTTTGGTGTCAGAGTCGGATGTCTCTAAATAGCAGCTGCTTGAAAACATGACCAGGAAAAAGCTACACATCACTGAATATTAAAGTTAGGATTGTCCATGCCATCTTACTTCCCATTTCAATGTATAGTTGTGTCAGCTGGACAGTGAAGAAAGTTGACAGGGGTGGGAAATCAACTCATGTAAAATGTGATGCTGCAGAAGAGTTCTACGGATACCATGGACTGCTGAAAAGACCAATAAATGAGTCCTAGAGCAAATCAAGCCTGAAAGCTTGATAGACGCCAAGGTGACTAAACTGAGGTTGTTGTAGTTTGCTGATAGAATGATTCACTAGGCAATAAGACTTGATAAAGTTGAGGGCAATAGGAAAAGAGGAAAACCACATACCAAATGGAGAGATTCTACCAGAAAGCCACAGCCATGAATCTGCAAGAGCTGAACAGGGCAGCTGATGGGGTCATAAAGGACTCTCATTCACAGAGTCACCATAGGCCAAACTGGACTTGAAGGCAGCTCAAAATATGCTGTTATACTCAGTCCAATTTTTAAAAAAATTGCCCACAATGCAGCTTTTCAACTGAGCAATTTATATATTGTCAGTGTACCTTCTGAGAGAGGAATGTGGGTCAATTGGCCTTATCAACCAATATCAAGAAGTGATAAAAGAGCAAGTCTAAAAAGAATATACACTACTACTAGCATTATTTCCCTAATTTTATACATGTAGCCTCTTCTCAGCAAAGGTGAGATATAATAATTGACTTCTATATTTTGGATACTAATGCTCCTGGCCAAACATTTCAGACCAACACAAAATGAATTTTGGGCCATTACTCAAGGAAAAAATAAGCTAATTGACAGTGAATGTAAATGTGTACCATTTTAATATCATTTCTGAAATATACTACCATCTTCTAAATTGGTCGTGTACTGGTGGTGGTGACTCTAAATGTTTCTCCTTTATATTCGCCTAACAGATTTACATTTTAAATCTTCCCCCACTTTAAAATCAAGACATACTTGGTAAATGCACATCCTCTGTGAAAACAAAAATATGTCAAGAGGTAGTGAGAAGAGACCACATTCGGAGCACTCTTGCAAGAGTTCAAATTTTAATGCTTAAAGTCCAACCAAATGTTAGCATGTGTCTCTCATGGGAGAATATTTTGAATGTGTTACCATGCATGGGCAAATGATGTGGAAACTGAATGTGAAGTTGAAGACTTTTACAGCCAGCATCCATAGATTTTTGTGGATTTTTGGGGCAATGAGGCCATGTTCTAGAAGAGTTTATTCCTGACGTTTTGCCAGCAGCAGTGGCTGGCATCTTTCTCTGCAGTTGCCAGCCACAGCTGCTGGTGAAATGTGAGGAATAAACTCTTCTAGAACATGACCTCATAGCCTGAAAAACCCACAAAAAACTAGGGAAACTGAATGTTTACATACGCATTAAATGTTACATTGGGATGAAGCATTATAAGTAAAATTACAGTACTAACAGGGAGAGGAGATGCTAATCATTTCTTAAGAAAAGTGTAGAGAAAGTTTCTGTGGAACTCAAACCCTTATAAGAACCCATGTGTTATTTGGCTAGCACTCCTGGAGACCAAGGTTTCAATCCCCACTCAGCCATGAAAACCCACTAGGTGACCTAGGGCTAGTCATACTCTCTCAGCCTCCACTGACTACATTTTGCCAAGAAAATACTGTAATGGGTTTGCTTTGTCTCCATAAGTCAAAAATAACTTGAAGGCACACATAACAATCCCTTCTCTCTCCATTTAAGGCCAGCATCAAGACATATTGCAGTGCTCAGTGGACCAGAAAATACAATTTATCTCCCTCATCCCACCCTCCACCATCAGGTTGCAAGAATAGCCAAGGCTGTCCAAGTTCTTTTAGCTCCAGGAACAGAAAATCCCATAACCACCTTTCTCTCCTTTTGGTAGCAGAAATATTTACAATAAGAAGGTAAATTATTCAAAGACATAAAGCCGGGTTAGTCTGGAAAATCAGCATGCACAGGGATCTTGTAGTACCTATGAGACTAGCTACTGAATGAAAGAAACTGGTACAATATGCCTTTGCAAGGTAATTTATAATTTGTAGCATTTTCATGATACACCAAGTCAACTGTTTGAGGCACCAACTGTTCTCTGCTTCAGGGCTCTGATGGGCATTGGCTCTAGCAGTTGGCTCCATCCAAAGACCCATTCTGAGCCACTGAGTATATCACTGCTTGGCTTTTGAATCACCAGCATAAACTTTATCTCCCTCAAGCCTGGATCTCTTTGAGCATGGGATAACTCTGCATCTATAGCCATGGCACATGGCAGGCAACTTTTAAGTGCACTTCCTGCTTTCCCATATTTTACAAATGTCCTGATTTGGCAGGGACAATCCCAATTAATAAGTTTGCCTTAGGAAGGCAAACCTACTTTCCATCCCACTTTTTCAGTTGATTTTTTAGTAATATACCAGTTTCTCTCTCCTCCTCCCAACTTCCTCTTTCCTCCTCAGCTTACTTTGACTGCTGCACAATAAGTTCAAAAATTGCAGTTTGCATGCAATTAAATCAGCAGTGGGAAAGGACAGGATGGGGCAAAATCTTTTGCTTCCCCATAGCCTCAGACAAAAGCAGCTGCTGCAGCCTCTTCAAGCTTATGTGTTTCTCCTCATTAATGACTTTTGCCATCTTGACCACATTTGATGTCACTTGGCAATGTGTCCAGTTTTCTTCTATGAAATGTGGAAGGGTATGCGTATCACACCTGAAACAAACAACGTACAGCATTCTCTTGTTTATCAGCATATGTCTCACAGGCCAGCACCAGAGGGCATCACACTGACCACTCAATGATCTGCACTGCACTGGGCAAGGCAGGGAGCATGGAAAGAAAAGCTCCCATATAGAATAATAGAATGCTAGATTTGGAAGAGACCTCAAGGGCCACCCAGTCAAATCCTATGCCATGCAGGAACGCACAATCAAAGCACTCCCAACAGATGGCCATCCAGCCTCTGTTTAAAAACCTCCAAAGAAGGAGACTCCACCACTCTCCGAAGGAGTATGTTCCACTGTCAAACAGCTCTTAATATCAAGAAGTTCTTCCTAACGTTAAGGTGGAATATCTTTTTTCCCTTTTCATGTCTCCACTACCTTTCGAAATCAGGGGACTGAGAGCTATCTGTGGTCTGAGTGACAGATGTTTCATCCTACCATCGAGGGGTGAAAGCTCCCCCCACCAGGCTCAGACTATGAGGTACCAACACTGCTCCTCTTCCACAGCCAATGCCAGCTAAGGTAGTTGGCATCCTGGAGAAGTTCCAAAAGCGAGGTCTCTTTTCTGACTGTGTGAGCTCCTCGCTGAACTCCTGCTAAAACAGACTGCGCTTGGTAGTGACCCCTTTCAGGCCCAGGGGAGAGAGTGGTCCTGGACCACTCTGTTGCTTGTGTCCCAGGTGGCACAACCAGAACTGGAGTCTCAGAGGCAGGAAACTTGAACACATAACCCACATCTTCATTCACACCACAGCTAAGAAATGGGGTTACAGTAGGTGGTAAAGGCTACCAACCCTTGGGGAGGGCAGAGGGAGAGAGATCTACATTCCCTCCTTCCCAGAAGTATTTGTCTCTCAGTAGAAAACCCAAAGCCACAGAGAGGGGCAGCCCCCATTTGCTCCATGATAACCCAGCCCACTGGGAATCAGAATCATAGGTGAGGGGAGAGTTTTGCTGGGGCTTTAATCTCGGAAGATGGCTCCTTCCAGCCACAAAATAAAGCTAGAGCATTTGGCTTCTTATCAGCAAATCGTTGTTGTTATATGCCTTCAAGATGACTCTAACTTAGGAAGATCTGCTCCTAACTTTGTTTTGGGGTTTTTCTGCCAAATGTACTCAGAGGAGGCAATTTGCCATTGCCTTCCTCTTAGGCAAAGAGGATATGACTTGCCCAAAGTCACCCGATCGAAATAACAGGTGGGGAACCTCTGAAAGTTGTCACCTACAACCTGCTTTCCTGGCACACCAGTGGTAAAAGATGATGGGGACTGTAGTCCAAAACATCCAGAGGACCCCACCTCCGATGACTTTAGACTTGCAGCTTGGTCCATCTTTTAACAGACCTGCCTAGCTATTTTTCCACTTCTCTTTATCACTCAGAAAGTAATTTGTACGTTTTGCCCATGGATGGAGGCAGTTTCAAGTAAGAGCTGAATTTACCCTTTTTAAAAATATATATAAATATTTATTTATATGTAAGCATGGTTTGATTCTCTGCCCCAGTGGTCTTAAAACAGAAATGCAGATGTCTGAAAGAGCCTAACTGGAATGGCTACAGCCCGCTCCCTCTCCATGCTGCACAATTATAGCGCTTTGATTCCACTTTGACTGCCATGGCAGCACCAGACAAAATCCTGGGATGTGTAATTTAAGCAGGCAGTAGTGCTCTCTGGTTGAGACTTAATAAATGCCTCCTGAAACTAAAAATCCCAGGATTCCATAGGACAGAGTCAAAGCCATTAATGTGTATCAAAGTGTAGTGTAAAAAGCCCTATATGTAGACCCCTGCTATGGCTTCAACATCCATGCATTTTTCCTTCCTTCCTTCCCTCCCTCCATCCTTTATGTCTACTATACAGCATCACTTGGTGAAAAGTTCTGGAGAACTCAAACACTTGCATACTGTTTTAGGGGCTGGGGAACTGCCCTGGTAAAAATATTTCTACTAGTGTGGTGTAGTGGTTTGATCATTGGGACTATGACTCTGGAGACCAGGGTTCGAATCCCGCTCGGCTATGTAAACCCACTGGGTGACCTTGGGCAAGTCACACTCTCGCAGCCTCAGAGAATGGCCCTGGCAACTCCCTTCTGAAGAAACTTACCAAGAAAACCCCATTATAGGCTCACCTTAGGGCTGTCATAAGTTGGAAATGACTTGAAGGCACACAACAACAACAATAATAGGAACTGGGATGGGGGGTTCTTTTCTTTTTTAACTATGAGAGTCCAGTATGTGGGGTGGGGAGCAGGAAGAGCTTTGTGGCTAACCCTCCTCCATCCCCATTGCTGTCCCTCTGGCAGAAGTGTCATCAGCAATTGACACCTCAAGGGGCAATTCCTCAAAGGAGGGACATAAGCCCAGAATGGCCATCTTCATCTCCTTTGGTGCATCTCCAGGGAAGACAGGCCATTCCTTGGGGAGGGGGATTGCTGAGATGGCTGCCTAGGTGAACCCACCGGGTGACCTTGGGCAAGTCACACTCTTGTTGTCAGCCTCAGAGGATGGCAATGGCAAACCCTCTCTGAAGAAACTTGCCCTGAAAACCCTATAATAGGTTTGCCTTAGGGTTGCCATAAGTCAAAAATGGCAATAACAACAAGGGGAGCCAAGCAGCATCCTCAGCAATCTGGCCGTTCCTTCCTGCAGTCCCAACTCCAGATCCCATCCAAGGCAAAGTAAAGCCCCCTAAGTGTAAGCCACCATCATACTGTACTGCCAGTTGTCCCCTTTCATACAAAACTGAAATCTAAGGCTGCATCCGTACTGCAGAAGTAACCCAGTTTGATACCGCTTTAACTGCCATGACTCAATGCTATGGGGTTCTGGGCATTGTAGTTTGTTGTGGCACCAGAGCAAAGCCCATAGCATTGAGCCATGGCCGTTAAAGCGGTATCAAACCGGGTTACTTCTGCAATGAGGATGGACTTGGTGTTGGTATTTGGTCAGGATGGTCCAGGGTGGGGGGGGTTGGCCGGGATCTCCCTCCATTCAAAGAACTGCTGAGGAGAACCATAGAATTCAAACTCGGCTCCGAGTCCCCTAAAAGGCTTGATGACGGTGGGGACTGCGGAATCCGCTCCGGCTTTTAGTCCGAACTCGAAAGAAGCCTGTCCTTGTTGTGTGCCTTCGAAGCGTCTCCGACTTGGGGCGACATTCAGGCGAACCCAGCTCCTTGGAAGAAGCCCCTTGCCTTCCTCTGGGGCTGAGAGAGTGTGACTCGACCCAAGGTCGCCCAGTGGGTTCCCACCGCCAAGAGGAGATTCGAACCCGGAGCCCCAACCCCCAAATCACTCTACTGGGTTTCTTTCTCGTTCGGACTCAAGCACGGAGCAGAGGCCCCAAACCCACACTGCAGAAATAATCCCATTCGGAGACCGCTTGACCTGCCCTGGCTCAGGGCTAAGGCACCTGGGGGGGGGGGGTAACTTCACTGTGGCCCCAGAGCTCTCTCTCCCTCTTTCTGACAGAAAAGGCTCCATCTCTCCCAAAGCTACACTTCCCAGGATTCCCTAGCAAGGCAGTCAAAGCGGTCTCAAACTGGGATTATTTCTGCAGTGTGGGTTTTGCTCCAGACTCCGCTAAAAGGGCTTCATCTCGCCTTGAGGCTCCCCTAAAGCCTTCCCAATTGAAAGCCAAGGATGCTCGGGAGAGGAGGCTTCCCTTCGGTGTCCTCTGTCTCCCAGGGCCCGTCCTCCATGTCCGGGAGGAACCCCCCAAAGCCCTTCCAGAGCAGGGCTGGAGGGGCGAAGGGCGCCTGCTCCCCCTCAGCCCCCGAGAGAGGCCCCCAGCCCTCCCCATGGAAACCCCCGACTAGTCTCACCGGCGGAGGCGGCGGCGGCAGCAGCAGCAGCAGCGGCCAGGACAGAGGCTGCACGCGGGAAAGGCGCCTCGCTTTGCCTCCGCCGGGTTTTATGGCAGCGCGGAGGGAGGGAGGGAGGGAAGGAGAGAGAGCCACACCAAACCCCTCCTTCAGGGAGGACTGGGAAGCCCACACCTCTCCTCTGCTACCACCACAAGACCCAGCATCCCCTACTATGGTGTCTTGACTCCTGAGCTGCATCTACACTGCAGGAATAATCCGCTTTGGTCCCACTTTGACTGCCATTCATGCCTCTGTGCTATGAGATTTCTGGGAACTGCCCTTTTTGGTGGCACCAGAGTTCAAGTGCACTGGGTGAACTGATTTCGGATGATGAGAGGAAAAGAATCTGGGTAACCAAGGAGAGTATGTGCCCAGTAGGTGCTTTTGGGTGCCTTCAAGCCATTTCTGGAGTTTTATCACACTGGGGCTAATTTCAGCATTAAAGAGAGATTAAAGCGCATTGAAAGCACCCCGCAAATAAAGCAAAAATGGCAAGTAATTGCACAAATGGTCATCACACACAATTGTGCGAATAAAGTGATATCGGAAATGCATCGTCAGTGGAACCCCAAAAGTAAAAAGATGTGCTTTAATGCTTCTTCATGACCACTTTAATGGCAGGTTTTGTGCGATGTCCTGTGAGGCAAACCTAACAGTAAAGGTAAAGGTAAAGGTAGTCCCTTGATATGAAGGCCTCCATCTCACTACGATATAAATCGCAGCAGGATTCGAGGTATATGAACCTACTGTAGTTCCCATTTGAAATCAATCCTGATCCTTATCAGATCGAATTCAAAAGGGAAAACGCTGGGTAAACTCAAAAACCCCAAGGTTTCCTGACAGCACTTCCAAAGTGGTGTTTTTGGGGATGAATCATTTTATTGTAAAATAAATTAGTTCATCCCAGTGGAAACTACTGGCGGATTCACATCCGCCACCGGTGACAGGGAAATGGCAGGGGTAGCTGCAATTGATCCTGTTATCTTCCCATCACAGGCCCACTCTCCCTTCCTCCCTCCCCCCTCCTTCTCCCTTCCCTTCCTCCGTCAGTCTCCCTGCCTACCTGGGTGCTAGTGGCTGGGGCCCGGCAGTGGCAGCTCTCTCCTCTGGTCCTCCTCCTCTGCCTTCTCCTCCTCCTCCATGCTGTTCCTTACTGCCTGGCCTCCTTCTCCTTCTCTGCCCCATAGGTCTTTACAAGGAGGCCGGGGCGGAAGGAGGGAGGCAGCAGGCCTGGAGTATGGAGGCACGCATGCACGCACATGCATCCTCCATCCTCCGTCCTCTGAGCCTGCTGCCTCTCTCCTACCGCCCTGGCCTCCTCGTAAAGTAGGCCTACGGGGCAGAGAAGGAGAAGGAGGCCGGGCAATGGGGAACGGTCCGGATGGAGGAGGACAACAACTGGAGGAGCTCTAGCCACCAGCACCCAGATAGGCAGGGAGGCCAGCAGAGGAAGGGAGGGAACAAGGAGGAGGAGGCAGCAATCCAAGGGTAGCAGTGGAGAGGTAAACCCATGTCTAGTTGGGACAGTGTTGTCTGAAGGTAAATCTGATGGTCATGTGGCCACCATGACTGCACCAAATTCTATTACCTTCCCTCCAAAGTGATACCTATTTATCTACTTGCCTTTGCATACTTTCGAACTGCTAGATTGGCTGAAGATGGGACTAGTGACAGGAGCTCACCACATCATGAAGTACTCGGGCCTCGAACTGCTAACCTTCTCATCTTCCAATCCAGAATTGGCGTCTTAACTACTAAGCCACCGCATGGCAAACCTACAGGGCCTCAGTACCGTGAAAGCTAGAGTCAGCCCTGGTTAGCTCTTGGTTGAAAGACCACCAACTAATATGCTGTAGGCTATATTTCAGAGGGTGAAGACATCTGCCACAAACCTGGCTACAAAAGGACCTTCCCAATCTGGGTATTAAAATGGCAACTTTGGTACAGCACAGATCAGGGCAAAGTGAGCATTTCTAACCTCATTCATACGCTGATCCACCTACTATGTATTTAGGTTTGTGGTGTGTTCAGTATTGTAAAGGATGTCCCTTATTTGAGGACTGGAAAGATTTTCCTTCTATACATACTGAGTAAGAAACAAAAAAAATTCCTATATTTTGGGGTAAGGACTCTTCAAAAAACCAGTAATGTGTATATCATGTAAATTATGAATGTGGACAATGTGTTAATTTTACAGTGAAAAACATGTCTAGGTTGGCTGAAATCAATACTTCCATTTACTATTTAGGTAGAGCATTTGCTTGTTAATAACTGCTTCCCGATTGTCGTGAATTTGAATGATCCCTTATTGCTATTTTGAAAACCTGGCACCACCATGTAGACTAGCTGTGCTTCAGGCAGATTCCATATTAAGGATCATTGGGAAAGAGACTGAAAAACTGTGCAGGTGTGTATGTGCCTTATAGTTACCTGTCAACTTATGAAACTCCCATGAATTTCATAGGATTTTCTTAGACAAGGAATGCTCAGATGTGGTTTTGCCAGTTCCTTCCTCTGAAATATAGCCTACAATTGGTGGTCTCGCATCCAAATACTAACCAGGGCTGAGCCAGATGCTTAATTTCCAAGATCAGATGGGATCTGGAGCCTTTAGGGTAAAACTGCCAATACTGCAGTGCTACTATATAAATGTATAATGTGGACATATTTGGAAAACTACTCTGTATCCAGATTACAATTCTGGATATTGAAGAGCTGAAAAGAGCGCAGAAAATGGCAGGCAAAATGATCAATTTTTTTAATGAAAAAAGATTACAAAGACTTGAGCCATTTTCTTTAGAAAGGGGGTGAGCAAGGGGAATACTGAGAATATATCACCTTATGAAATACAGTATAATAGAAGTGTGGGGGTTTTAAAAAATTGTTTATGTATTTATAACATTTTTGTACTATCTAACAGCTGAAGCTTTCTGGGCAGTTTATAAAACAGACATTAAAAACGTGAAGAGTAAAATGTAAGGCATGAAACAAATTAAAAACAGCCAGAGAATAAAAAGCAGAGTAAAAATAACTTCATCAGACAGCAGTGCAAAGATCTAAAAATGCACATTGCACTGTAAAAAAATGAAATGACTAAAAGCACAGAGAAAAATCAGTTTTTCTCTTGCATGATATTTCCTAAAAGGAAGGGGGGCTGCAAAACCTGAGGCTTAGGAAAAAATAAGGAGCGATGTGACAGAGTTGTATAAAATGGTGCGTGATGTGGGAAAGGATGACAAAGAGATCCCTACCCTTTCTCTCTCCCTCCTAATATTGGAGCCAGGGTCATCTAGTGAAGTGACTGGTAATAAAAGCAAGTCCTTCTTCTCATAGTGCTTCCTTAAAATGCTGGAATCGCCAATCATAAGAGGCGGTGACAAAAAGGAGCTTTCAGGTTTGGAACCCTGCTTAAGTTTTGTGAACTTTCCTGGGACTTCGCTGGCAGGTTGGAGCTGCTCTGCTGCTCCTGTTTTCTTTCCTTGGACAGGCTGAGATAAAAGATAACAAAAGCAGCAATGTTTGTGTATGTGGGGGGAACTTACTCGGTGGGGAAGGCATGTCTCTGGTGAAGGAGAGGGAGGAGTAACTGGGGTCGATTCTTAGGGGCTGTTCAGACGGTGAAAATAATGCAGCATGAATCTGGGCTGAATCTCCATTGTTCACATGCAACCTGAATGCACTCAATTCAATTTGGGGGCCTGCCAAAAAGCCCACTTAACCTGGGATAATCGATACTGTTTTTTTTCCCTTGAGTTTTAAAAAATATTTGCATCATCAGCAGTCTGAATAACTAATCTGAATAGACCCGGGATAATTCGAGATTAAACTCAGCATGCCTTGAACACGTTTCAAATATAAATTGGGGGAGGGGGGAGTTCATTCCTAATGAATTGGCTGGAATTTGGTGGTGCACTTAGTGGTATGAGCTTGTCTCTTTCTCTCTCCCATTTGAAAACAGCTATCTACATTTTTTTTCTCCCATAAAAGTAAATTTTCTGTCTTTAATAGCATTGTCCTTAGTCTGGATAGGGGAGGAGGAGAAAGTAATTCCTGCATTCCAGTATTTCCTAGACTGGCCTGCCCCAACCTGGCACCCTTCAAATGCATTCCCAGACAGCATGGCCATTCTTAGCAATCTTGTGACAGAAAAGTATTTGGTAATTTGGTCCATGGGCTATCAAAGAAAAAAAATCATTCTGGAGGTGTTTCCAGATGAGGCTTTTATCACGTAATTACCCTGCCTTGTCCACAGAATTGATTATAATACAGAAGTTCAAGAAGACAAACAATATCTTCCATTTCTTATCCTCTCATCTTTTCCTTCTGATTCTTATAGTTGTTATTGTTGTTGTTGTTTTTTGCTGTTGCCACACTGCCAGATTAATGCAGTTTGACATCACTTTAATTATCATGGCTCTATCCTATAGACTCCTGTGGCATATACACACACAACATACAGAAGGAGGGAAAGACAGAGTAGCTACACACAGTCTCCTAACAGGTGGTGCCATGAGCTCCTATGTCAGAAAGCATTCAAGTCCTCTTCTCTGAACCTCCAGCCTTACAGAATATTTCACATTTGGAATGGTGCAGCATGAGGATTAATTTTCACCTAAATGACGGCATTTTTGAATTGACACAGGGGCACAAGCTAATGCAGTGCCTTAAAATATACAGAACACATCCAGCTGATCTGCTTCAACAATGACATATAATTTTAGGGGTATATCGCACTGGAAGACACTATGGGTCTGCCAAATGTACTCTAAATTGCACATCAGAACATTTCATTTGACTTGAATGCCAAGTAGTAGATTCCAGTGCACAGGCTGAAGAGGAAGAGTAGGTAGCTTCTTTTAGATGTTTTTGGACTGCAACTCCCATCAGCTTCATTTAGCATAGCCAGTAGAAGAGGATAATGGCAGTTGTAGTTCATTTGTGCTCTAGTAACATTGCCATTGTTCATTTCTGTATGTGGTACTGGAAGAAGGCAAATGCTTTTGTAGCTTGTATAGGTAGGGCAGGCAACTTGAGGCCCTGCAGAGATTATGGGAGACCTAATTTAAAAGATACAGACAAAAAAGGTCAGTTGGATGCTCACAGAGATGGTATCTGTGAGAAAACCTAGGTTGCTTTATCAGGGTGAAGCTCCGTAAAACAGAAGATAGCCAAAAGATACCTGAACATATTAAAACTAGAATGTTAATGCCATGTATTTTTTTTTTCTTAGACTGTACACTTACAAACAGACATTCATAATACTATAAGACTTACACAAACCTATACTGAATACTAAGTACTGAAGTATTCAGGAAACTAAGCCATGTAAGGAAAGGACTTTAAAAGTTTCTTTGTTTTGTTTTTCTGTCTGGGCATATGTGCACCAACTGAAGGAGTGGTAAAGCCATTAACTTGTCACCAGGCTTTCAGAAACAAACAAACAAATACTTTACCATCCTGGCTGTGAGATAAGACACACTACCACCACCAGACCTGGGCATTTGGGGTCCAACCAGCTCTCTGAAAAATCAGCCCACACATGATGTCTCAGAGATTCTCTGAGGGAATCCTTAGAATGAGACATCAGGTTGATTTTTTTCCACAAAAGCGGGATATAAATAAATAAATAAAAAGGTGTGCATGTGCTCTAGGGATTCCTACTGGCTGGTCTCCTGCTGTGCTGTTGGCTACATGAGGACTGGCAAAGTATCCACCAGAAAGGTAAAGGCCCCTTCTAATGACAAAAGCAGCGGCATGCAATTGATATGGACTGCCATATTTGGGAGGTTTTAATTTTCCAAGGCCATTCATAATTTGAATGCAGGAGAACAAAGGCCTCAATCTCAGTGTGTCTCTATAAAGGAATATGAAGGAAGTTATTCCAGACAGAAGCTGCAGCTCTCCAAACTTTGCTGGGCTATAATTCCCATCACCCTTAGTGGTCATTTGCTTCCTGGCTAAAGTGAAGATATTGTAACAATGTTTGGAAGGTGATGGGTTGGTCTCCTCTGGGGGAATAGAAGAAGGCAATCATTTTATTTCAGGTGAAATTTAATCCTAAATTTTCCTCTCCATTCTCTCCTTTTCTTTCTTATCTCTGAAGTGCATGCATTACATTGTGTCAAGGGTTCACTTGCAATACATTATTCAGGGACGCTGCCTGGCTTAGTGTCCTGACATATGTGGTCCGTTTCATTTAACTATTGCTGAAAGGCACCTCTGTGTGACACTGTGAGATATGTGGTTGCCACCATTTTCCCTTTGCTAGCAAATCAAAATCACTTTGTTATTGTTAATTGCTTTCTAGTTGGCTTTGAATTAACAATGACCCTATGAATGAGAAACTTCCAAGAGTTCTGCTCACCAGCTTCCCTGCTCAGGTTTTGCAAGCTCAGAATTGTGGCTTCTTTGACTGAGTCAATCCACCTGTGTTGTAGTCTTCCTCTTTTCCTGTCACCTTCCACTTTATCTTCCCTGACAAACATATGTCATTCAATGATATGTCCAAAGCATGATAGCCTCAATTTAATTATTTTGGCTTCTTAGAGTTCAGGCTTAATTTGCTCTTGGACCTGTTTATTTGTCTTTTAAACAGTTCATGGCATCCATGTAATTCTTCTTCAGCATGTGAAATATATCAAACATTGTGGCACATCATCTCATTTAGAGCAGTCCATAGAGTGATCCAGAGTTTTTCATTCTACACATGTAAAGCATGGATGAGCTTCCTCTGAAATTCTTTAGTGCCTACCTGTATCTTTAACAACTTAATGGGCATGAAATTCAACAAGTAAAGCTCTACACCACTACATCTTTACTAGGAAATGTTTTGGGCTACTGTGGCATTGATAAGCATAGCCCATTCAGCCACATTGTTATGTTGTGGGTAAAGACAGTGGAATCAGTCTTGGCTAACCCAAACCCCAGAATCTGAAGTAGGAAATAAAAACAGTATATAGTGGTGCAATAGCCTTGAGGTATGGCTTCGTCAAATATTACACAGGTCTGCAATGAAAAACTTTTTTCAATATTATAGCTGTTTTTAATGTATTTTTGGGTGCTGAATTTGAAAAACCACAATAAAAATGCCGTATCACACACAGTTCTTTCATAAATCCAATATCTTTTTTTTTTATCAATTCAATTGTTACTCACCTTTGATTAAGTGTGGATGCTGATGTTCCAGTGTGAGTTCTGTTAGTGGATTTTTGTTTCATATCAGCAAATTAAGAAAGTTTATTAGAAGACTTTAACACTTTTTTACTTTTTGCAGGGTCATTTCAGTCAGTCACATATTATAATATAGAAACTTCAAAGTAAGTTATGAAAAAAACTTTATGTGATGGAGTAAATCAGAGGTCATTTTTTGGAATTAGAATGCCAATTCCTATAAATCTAGCATACTTTTTTAAAAAAAAGTTTTTATGACCCTCAGTTTTGCAGACCTGTGTTATTGTCATATCATGAATATTTGAGTCGGCCATGTCTATGATTATCCTGAGATTAGAGCCATGTTCATTTTGAAAGTGCTCTCATTTATAAATAACTGGGCCTATGGACATGTATAGTTCAGCAGCCTTGGCAACACTGTGCCAGGCGTAGACAAGATCTTTTATTTATTAAACAGCAAAATGGAGAGATGGTGAAAACTAAATATAGTTTTCTTAGCTTTCAGTACCATTCAGCAGGGCAGAGTTTTCCCAGGATAAGAATTTTTAAAAAGAGAAATTCAACCAAAGCTGTGCAATAATGAGCAGTTACTTTGGATTTGACAACCAGTTATTCAGAATATTTGAAATAAAAACAATGGATCAAAATGTCTTTTGCTTTATTATTCACCATGTCCCCTTGCCTAAGCTGACAAGCTACCTGGTGACTGGCCTAAAGAAATATGTATCATACACCATCATAGAACTTTGACATAATGGTTTTGAACATTGTGGGTAACAAATCCACAGTTGGTATGTGCTACAGGGTACAAATCATTGGTGCTACAGGGTACAAATTCCACCCAGATGAAGAACTGGCCTGGAGGCACTCCTCTTGTTGGCCAGCCATATTATTGAAGATGTAAAGTGCTACATAAAGTTAATTGTGAACAGAAACCCTCACTTCTGATCAGAAATATCTAGTTCAGTGTGGTAGTTGTCACTGAAGGTCTGGGCCATATAGTATTGGTTGGTACAAGAACGATATTAACAAGAGGAGGGTGACAAAGATGATCAAAGGTCTGGAAACTGAGCCATATGCAGAATGACTTAGGGAGCTAGTTATGGTGACTAAGCTGGGTCACCATAACGGGTTTCCTGGCAAGTTTCTTCAGAGGGGGTTTGCCATTGCCATCCTCTGAGGCTGAGAAAGTGTGACTTGCCCAAGGCCACCCAGGAGGCTTTCATGGCCGAGCAGGGATTCAAACCCTGATCTCCAGAGTTATAGCCCAATGCTCAAACCACTACACCTTGCTGTTTCAGGTGATATGTTAGTCACCTCTAAATATCTGAAGGAATGTGATGTAGATGATGGTGCATGATTGTTTCCTGTAGCTCCGGTTACCAGTGGATTCAAAAGAAAAGAGATTTTGCCTAATTTTATTTTTTACTGTAAGAGCTATTTGATAGTAGAATAGATTGTCTTGGGGAGATGGGGCTCCCCTTCTTAGGAAGTTTTTAAAAAGAAGAATTTGAATGGCCATGTTTCAAGAGTCCTTTAGCTGTATACTCCATCCGAACTGGCAAGGGATTGGACTGATGGTTCTTACAGTGTCTTCTAACTCTGTGATTCTTCATAATGCTTCCATTGAAATTATGTTGCTCCCATTAAACATCTGGCTTTTTACCCATAGGCATTCAATGCAAACTCAGTTACCAGAAATGAGTGTAAATGAGGACACATGGGAATAATATTCGCTAAATTTGTCTGTTGTAATCTTAGGGGAGGAATGGGCAACCTATGGCCTCATGCATCTACCCATTTATGTAAGAAACCACAGTCTTGCTTAATGTGGTGCCATAGCAAAATGTGGCAATGAAAGAAATTTTACATTGCTTTGCTTTTTTTTTCATAAATAAGATATAGAGGTGGTTTTACCCACTTCTGCAAAAAGAACATTAGGAGACATGCCTATATGGCCTGACCCTCATCACATTTTTGACACTCTAAGGCCCCATTCCCACTATAAAAAGAATCAGATTGCTGAGTGAATTAAATGACCCTAGTTCCCATTTGAAACTGGTTCCTGTCACGATGTGATCAAATCTGTCATGATGAAGCGAGGCAAAGGCACCAGCTAAAAAGAGGTTCTTTTGAAAAAACTCGATTCCAAAGCTTGTTGAGCAAGTGGGAATGAAAGATTGGAATCACAGCATTCTGGAGGGGAGGGACTGATGGCAGAGGGGTGTTTACCATCCCTCCTCATTTTTGGGGAGATGTCATCCCCCCCATCTTGTCATTATTGGTGTGATGTTTGGTTCCTTTTTTTAAAAAAAATAAAACTAAGTGATGAAGTGACAGAATAGTTTAGCAACTACTTGCAAAGGTGCTAAACTAGTGCTTAATTGTATTTACAAAAAAAGAAAGAAAGAAAAGAAAACATGCCCTATCCTCCTTCTCACAAGCCTCCCTGGGTCCCGGTGCCCTCCGTTTCCATCCTCCTCCTCCTCTTCTCCCTTCCCAGCCTGGCAATGTCCCTTCCCCAGCCCCCAAGCTCCCTTCCCAGCCTTGCCTCCATCTCTTCCTCCTCCTCTTCTCCACTCTCCCACCTTGCCTTGTTCCATTGCCATCCTCCTTGTCACACTATCTCAGCCTCACATTCTCTCAGCCTCAGAACACACTCTCTCAGCCTCCAACCCCCCCCCCCAATTTCCAAGCCAGGCTTATGTCAGATGATTGACAGGGGAGTTTAAAGCGGTGCTGCCAGTGGGAACCACAATTGCCTTAAGAAAAACCTGATCACACAGGGTAAGGGGGAAAAATCCTTTCATAATGAGAACTAGGAGTCTTTTGAAATTGCTTTCCAAACCAGGGCAGGAGCTAATCACAAAACGATTCATCCTGCCAGTGAGAATGACCCCTAAAACACCAAACCCCACATCTTCCTCATATTGGGGCCAAAGGTCTGCAGTGGGGAAGCTGCTTTAAAAGTAGAAGCTCCCTTTACAGTTCTGCATGTGGGGAAATAAGCGCACCCACAACAGAACTATTACACTGGTCTGTTGAGGGAGCAACAGACCATCTTGAGAAACCCTCGTGGTTAATTTATTTGCTGTCAGCTTTGAGTTATGGCAAGTGTGTGAATGAGAGAATACCCTGCAACGTTTCACAGATGAGAACAAGGACACATATGGCCAAACAAAATCAGAGGATGCACATACAAGTTAGGTGAAGCTGCAGCAGTTTACTTTTGCCTGAGCTCATAGGGAAGGGGAAGATTTCTCTCCATCCTGTATCCTCTCCCTTCAGAGTTAATTGAGTACAAACTGCTTTTGCAATTTGAACTCAGTTGGCAGCAGCTGAAATAAGCTGAGGACAAAGAGAGTAAGTGAGAGGAGGAGAAAGAAACTGTGGCATTTTAAAAGCAGCTTAAAAAATGGAATGGCAAAGGATTAATTAGGACTGTCCCTGCCAGATTGGGACAGTTGGGGAAGATGTGAGAGCTCTTTCAAAAGTCCTGTTATTTGGTGCCCTTATAACTCTATACATTTACTAATGATATGAAAAAAAATCAGGAAGACTGTTAAGATACATGCAATGCAATGAAAAGAACAGCACCACACATCCCAGGTGCTTTCTGGGTCTAACATAGCCTTGACTAAATTCTTGAGATTATGAAGCCACCCACACCAGCTAGTCTCTGAGATACTATTGAATCACCATGCTGTAATACTGTTGTAACATGCCTTAAAGCAAAGAGCTATAAACAAACTAGACTTCTTGGAGATAACTCTTGGCAGTTATTTTTACTCCTGTGTTGTTTTATGAGGCATTAAAAAAACCTCTTTTGATTTCTGCTGTTTCACCTGCTGAGTCTCTTGCAGTTTCAGTTTATTGCTTTATTGGAATTATGTAAGCCACCCCAGAAATATAGTGTATTGTAAGCAAGAATTTTTGTGTTTTGTTAACTGTCCTCAAGTCGACTTGGACCTCTGGCCACCCTGTAAATGAGGCATCTATGAAAGAATTAGACAAGGTACTAAAGTGCAAAGATATACAACTGAATACTAATGTGAGGACTGTTCATCCCATCGTATTTCCCATCACTACATGTGGATTTGAGAGCTGGATGGTGAAGAAAGCTGGTAGAAAGACAATCAACTTGAGATATGGTGCAGGAGAAGAGTTCTGTGGATACTGTACATTGTTAAAAAGACAAACATATGGGGACAAGAACAAATTGGATCTAAACTTTCCCTAGAGCCCAAGATGACTAAATTGAGGCTAACCTTGGCCATGTCGTGATAAGACATGACTCACTAGAAAAGATGATAATGCTTGGAAAGATAAAGGGAAGTAGAAAGCGAGGAAGACTGCACACCAGATGGTTGAGGGCAGGGAGTCTTGGAGATGCCTCATTTACAGGGTGGCCAGAGGTCCAAGTCCACTTGAGGACAGTTAACAGTTAATGTTCAGCATTAAACCTTCCTTTGCACTGATATTGATATTCCTTCCTCCAGTCCTCTCCTTCCTCCAAATCTAAGCCTGCTTTTTGTATTATATTTTCTGTGTTAAACAAACAGGGTTATAAGATGTATCCTTATCTAACTCCATTTCCAATTGGGAACCACTTTGTTTCTCTGTATCCTGTTTTAACTATAATTTCTTAACTATAGATTCTTGTCCTAACTATAGACTATACGTATTGGCATAATTACCTATTTCTTTTCATAATCACCGATATCTTTTCATGATCTAGGCTGGTAAAGCACATGCTGATTTTCTTATGGAATTCTTTGTTGTGCTCCATTATCCATTGGACATTTGCGATTTGATTTCTTGCACCTCTGGAATTTCTCACTCCATACATGGCAAGAGTTTTTGTTGTAGGATCTTGAGCATGACCTTGCTTGCATGTGAAATAAATGCAATGGTTCTGTAGTTGCTGCAATTTTTTGTGTCCCTTTTGCGGGGGGGGGGGGGGGGGGGTTAGAGTGGATATTGATCTTTTCCAATCTGTGGGCCACCGTTTTGTTTTCCATATTTGTTGGCAGCTTTTAGTGAGAACTAAAGACAATCCTGTCTTCGTAAATTGCAGTAGCATTATTGATAGGTCATCTGTTCCTTGTGATGCATTCCTCTTAATTGCTCATAGTGCAGCTTTCACTTCACTTTCCAAAATTCAGAGTGCATCTTCATATGATTCCTCTTCCCATGTGTCATTCACCTTTTCATCTCTTTTGTATCTCTTCGGTGAGAACCTGATCCTTGATTCTGATGTCCCTAGTTAAGAAGAACCAAGCCTCATATATGTCCATTATTTTGCAGTTTACTCCTTAGTCCCACTAGCAAGACTGCTGTTGTAGTGCATGTGGACAGCAGGGCTTGTAGTTTTAATCCCAGTTCCTTTTTGAAATCCAGTTTGGCTAAAAACATCTTGAGAGCTCTAGTATACCAACTGCCTTGCAGTCAATCTATTTAAATGCACCACAGAATGCAGAAATAGTTTTAAATTCCAGCTGGGATAGAGTACATCTTTACTTTGTGATGAAATTTCTACCTAATGAATGAACATGATGAATCTTTAAAATGAAAAATTGGTTACCATGAAGCAGAAGCAGAAACCAGAAGCATAGGAAGCTGAGCTTGTTTTTAAAAGAGAAAAGGTCGTTTGATGGGAACAGGTGTCTGCAATGAGTTACCATTGAGTAAGGCAAGTGGCATTCAAAGCACATGAGTCAGTGGCAGCTACCCTGTTATGTAAAGCATCAGGAATGAAAAGGAAGATGATCCTGTCATCAAAACACAGAGTTGCCCTTGTGAGCTGGAGTGGCAAGGTATCCTGCATGATGTGCTACCCTATTTTTCCCATTTGTTATCTTTTGGAAAAGTGCTTCCACCCCTGTATTGTGAAAAGGTTGCATGCAATTTTGTCTTTTCCAAAGGGACATTTGAAGGCTAACATGAGTATTGATTTCTGCCACTTAGTAGCAAGAACTAACAGAGCTCTCCTTTGGCTCCGGTAGAAAGCAGGAACGCTGGGTTATTCTAGCCCCTAGAGTACATTGTCATAATTGTGACTGTACTCTCACAAAGTGAAGAAGCAACTGAAGTAAGTAAAAATACTTCACTGATTCACATCATAGCAGGATCCAAACTGAAATTCTCTCCCACACCTAAGAAGAGGTGTTTCCCAAACTTTGGTCTTCCAGATGTTTTGGACTTCAGCCCCCAGAATTCCTTACTGTTGGCCAGGCTGACTGGGGCTTCTGGGAACTGAAGTCCAAAACACCTGGACAACCAAAGTTTGGAATCCATTGGAATAATTAATTGTGGTGTGTGTTTTTTTTAAAAAATCCCCCACCCCAGTTGATTATTAAAGAGTCCAGATAACAATCAATAAGGATGTTCCACTATTAATACAATAACTGCTTGCAATATACATCTGTATTAAGTAGCTGTAATTCAAGGTTCATCTACACTGTAGAAATAATGCAGTTTGACACCTTTTTAACTGCTATGACTCTATCCTACAGAATACTGGGATTTGTAGTTTTGTGAGGCACCAGCATTGTTTGACAGAAAAGCCTACAGTCCTTGTAAAACCACAAATCCCAGGATTCCATAAAATGATGCTGCAGCACCTAAAATGATGTCAGCGTGCTTTGTTTCTACAGTGTAAATGCACCCTGTATGCTCTGAGTGAGGCTCCCTGTATGCCACTGGAGGCAGCTTCACATGTGCTTCTTCACTCGGGTCCATGCCATTGCCCTGCACAGCAGAGTCTCTACTGCACAAGCAGTGCGCCCACCACTGGTTCACATGGGATTCCACAAGCAGGAATGCATTCCTTTGTTTAGCTGAAAAGCCTCCCTTCACCAAAGCCACAAAAAGGATACCATGAAAGGGATGAGATTTACCTCCCCACAGAACATGGAAGTCATGAGTCTCAAGTAATTGTTTACCTGTATAGTTACTTTTAGGGTTTGGGCTAAAAATTGGGTAACATAACAGCCAAAAGAGAAACCTCTCCTTACTGTAATTAATAAAGATTTCTAGTTATTTTTAAATGTTGTTTTTAAGGGATTTTGATATGGATTTTATTATTTTTATTTTATTTTATTTATATCTTGCCTTCTGGTACAGGGACTCAAGGTGGCTTTTATGTTGTTCTGTTGTTAAATCCTATTTTTCTTTCTTTCTCAAAGGAGTAGTTGAAAGTAATGGGGAAATAATGAGCAGCATAACAAGTAATGGAGCACATTACTTTTTCAGCATCGTAAAAAATAATAGTAACAGGCCACCTCTCAAAACCTGTAATGAGTAACAGGAATTAGTTATTTTTAAAGAGTTAATGTTCTTGGCCCTGCCACTCTCACTCCAGCCCTTGTCTGTCCTGGTTGAGGGGAAAGTGCTGTGATTGAGGAGCTGTTGGGAGGTATACTGTGGGGGCAGCCTAATGTTTCCCAATCTGGAACCTCTCAAAAATTAGATTCCGGTCCTCCACTTTATACTAATGAGAGGCAGACCTACATTTTTAGCGGGAGAGATTTGCAACCATCACATTCAGCCTGAGTCACAAGAATAACAAAGGGAAGAGTGCGACAGGAAGTCATACTATGCCCTGCTAAAAAAGCACACATTTTCCTCTCTCGTATGTTTCATTCTCATCACAAAGGCACCAGGATGCTAAATTAAGGGTTACTGCCTCAGCATTTCCGGAAATTGCCTAATATTAGGTGGCTGCATGAGGCGGTGGCATCTATTAGTACCTGGCTGCTAGAAGCTATTTGAAATCAACCTACAATTTTGCTTTGATGGCGGCAGATTACTGGCACTAACCCAGCAAACTTGGGCTTTACTTATACTACATATGAGTCATGCATTGGTTCAAATTTGAAACATCTTCAGTGCTTCTGTCCCTCACTATCTAGATTAGCCTTTTAAATCTGTTGGACTACAACCTCCATAACACACTGCTAACTGTGAACATCAGGAGATCAACAAATGGTTGATCTAGGGTAGTGCTTCCCCACTCGTACGTTTTCGGATATTGTTGGCCAACAACTTCTAGAATACTTTGCCATTGTCTGAGGCTTCCAGAAGTCCAAAACATCTCGAGACCCAATAAATTTGGGGAAATATTGGTCTTGTGGGGTGATACCATCATATCCCAGTTGT
This sequence comes from Sceloporus undulatus, assembly GCF_019175285.1. Taxonomy (NCBI): domain Eukaryota; kingdom Metazoa; phylum Chordata; class Lepidosauria; order Squamata; family Phrynosomatidae; genus Sceloporus; species Sceloporus undulatus. The sequence continues at coordinate 156,244,689 of NC_056523.1, read as the reverse complement.
TGTCCAGTGGAGACCAGAATGCCACAGGACTGAGAAAATAGAGCCTATTTTTCTTTTTGCTTTATATAACCTGGGTGAGGTCAGATGAAGCTTGCTGATGAAGACCAGGTTCTTGTAAAATGTAGCAGGAGAAGCATTGCTCACAGCATGGGAAGACACTGATGTGCTAAATATCTGTGTGTGTGCCCATGCCAGACCATGACATTTGGTGGCCAAGGCAAAGGACACAATGTCTACATACATACCACCTCCATTTCACTTCCATGTACAGAAAGAATGGACTGTCAATTTGATTATTACTTCATCAGTTCACAAACAGGAGTGTTTACCACAACTATGGTCAGCAGGTTGGTTTATGGGTGCAAGACATGCATAAAAATGGAAGTCATGGCAATCCAAATGATTTTTCAGAACTAAGCATGGAAGCACAACTGATGTGAGAAATGGGCAAGAAGTTAACCATTCCCCCTTCCTTTTTGGCTTTTCCCCACACCAAATCCCATTACTGCCATTTCCCTCTGAAGTGTTTTAAATGTGTCTTTGGCAGGGGAAAGTCCTACTTGAAATCCCACTGGAAACAGAAGCTGTTTGAGTAGAGAGGAATATGGAGTAGAGGGAGATTTGATGATTCCTGCTACTGTTCCTGACAGTTGCTGCATCCATACTGCAGAAATAGTCCAGTTTGACACCACTTCAACTGTCATGGCTCCATCCTGTGAAATACTGAGATTTGTAGTCTGTTGTGGCACCAGAGCTCTCTGATAGAGAAGGCTAAATGTCTCATAAAACTACAATTCTCAGAATTTCACAGCAATGAGTCATGGCAATTATAGTGATATGAAACTGGATTATTTCTGCAGTGTAGATGCAGAGTTATGGTGCAGTTGGGTAATTTTGGACTCTGGAATGATTAGTCTTATGCAAACTGGATATTAGGGTATGGAACAGTCTACCAAGGGACACTCAGTTGGCTACTCTCTGGTGTCCTTTCACCCACAGGCAAATAACCTCTTATTTAAACAGACTTCCAACTTTTAACTGGTTAGAATAATGCAGTGGATGTGCTGGTTCTTAATATGCAAAGAGGTTTAAATATGTTTTGAACTATGATTCTAAATTATGATTTTTAAAGTGGATTTTTATGTCATGCTTTTTAAATTTTGTATTACAGATAGTTTGAGCTAGTTTGTCTTGATGTGCAATGTTAACTGTTTTTGGATCTTATATGGGAAAAAAGTGGGATATAAATGAAATAAATACATAATATTACTTCACATCTCAAAATATGGCAACCCAGTGCTGCTGTGTTTGGGGATGTGGGGTGCAAGCTTCTTGCTTATTTTGACTTCAATTCATATCTTGATGGCTCCAGGGCTGTTCCCACCAGAAAGACTTTCCTGTTCTGAAATAGCTCCAAGGGCCCTTGGTATTCGCTGGGGTTTGGTTCCAGGACACACACACTGTGGATACCGGAGTCAGTGGATGTTCAAGTCCCATTGAATGCAATGGCATAGAAATAGTGTTCCTTATAAAATGAATGCTCAAGTTCTCTTATATACATAGTATATGGCATAGTAAAATGGTGCCTCGTATATAAAATGGCAAGATCAAGGTTTGCTTTTGGGAATTTATATATTTTTAAAAAATTTCAATCCATTGATGTTTGAATTTGTAGACAGAGAATCCGTGGATACATATGTATTTTAAAATATTTTCAAAGGACTTTATCACACCGGCAAAAAAGACAGGAACATATATCAATATCATGTGATAATGCCATGATTATCACACGATGTCATGATTATCCCGTGAATAAAGAGGAATTCTAGCGCTGCTTTTTATTCACGGAAAATCCTGGGAGTAAAAAGTGGCACTAGAGTTCCTCTTTATTCACAGGATAATCGTGGGATAATTGCGATGTCGCATGATGTCGTGTGATAATCATGGCATTATCACACAATATTGATGGCAACATCTCACTATGCTCCCATCATTTTTGCTGGTGTGATGAAATCACTAGGATGGTTGAAACCATGGATGAAGAATCTGTGGATATAGAGGGCTGACTATACTAGCCAGCACAAGCCTACATGTTATGTTTTGTCTACAACTTAGAAGTGCTTCAGATCAAAAAGAGCAAGTCTACTCTCCCCGCCACACACAAAGTAGGTATTTATAGTGTTATTCTCAGAGTGGTTAAGCCACAAATGTTGAGTTTATGGATTGTGACAGATTTCTTCATTCTTGGAGCATATGACACTCGCTTGATGTGACAGAGATTGTTCTCAATGTAGGTGGTAAACTGCTAGGCCAGGGGACGGCTAGGGCTCTTTTCTCTAGGGAAGGGCCTCAAAGGAAAGACCGAACAAGCTGTATTCCTGGGAATGGCAGCCGCTGAGATGAAGGGTTGCCATAGCAATTGTGGACTGAAAAACCTCTCGAGGCTGATGACACCTGGACCAATTTAGTCACGCTGAGGTGGAAGTGTTTTTATCATAAGAACAGTCGTTTCAAAGCAATTATTGCAAAGGGACTGGATGGCTGTTAAAAGGGAACATGGCCTCCATCTCAAGAACATGGGAAGCTGAAGTGGTGAAAAGAGGGCTCTTTCCTCCTTCTGGCCTTGTCTAATTGCTGGAAAAACACTGATGTATCTACCCTAGATGTGTCTGCTCAGATATAGGTTCTAAGTGGAACTTGTTCCCCAGGTATGTGGATTACAGCCTGCATATTTTAAAGCAGCTTCTTGTTTTTTCAGAGTGTTTCTGCTTGGCTGTAGTAGTGTCCCTATCTCTTCTATGTACCTTCTGTCAGAACCCTTTTGGTATAAGTTTATCAAACTTCCAGCTCCTGTTCTTGTCCACTACCTCCTTCTCCTCCTCCGAGGACTGCATCCACAGTTCGGATGCAACCATATTCTTCCTCAAATGCAGTTTCCGTTCATGAAACTCTGCCTGGCCTTTAGACCATTTCCCTGACTGAAAAGTCTTCTTTCTATGGTCTTCTTTTCATTCCACTTACAAAACTGAATTGTAAATCCTGAAGACAGGGGTTGTCCCAAGCCTTGACAATCAATGGGAACTTTACCTGTTAGACAGTAGGGTTAGTAGTTGGATGAGAGACCACCAAAGGATGCCGGGTGTGTAGGTTATATTTCAGAGGCAGAAACTGGCAAAGCCACCTCTGAATCTTCCTTGCTTAGAAAACCCTATGAAATTCATGGGGTCACCATAAGTTGGCAAGCGACTTGAAGGCAGCCATGCGCTCACACACACATACACAGTACTGTTAAGATGAAAGATCAGGTAGCACTAGCAGCCACATAAAAGGAGGAGAGGTGGGAAAGCATGGAGTGTGCTAATGAGGGAACTGTAGGGAAGGTTGTGAGAAAGTGTGTTTCCTAAGTTCATGGGTGGACATGATGACAGTCAGCCATTATCAAGTCCTTCAGATCCCACATGGGCTATACTGGTGCTATGTCCTGTAACTGAGGGATGTTACTTAAAGTCAGTGCCATCACTGAAGGTGCGGACCACAATGGGTGACACCTCAGAAGAGGGGTAGTTCGGCTGTGTGTGTGTGTGTGTGTGCGCGCGCACACACGCGTGCAGTGCTGCTGCCAGGGCTGTCACTTCTCTGCTGCTGTGGCTCTTGAGGGAGCCAAGGCAGCAGAGGAAGAAGGACAAGCACATGCCCCTCCCTCCTGCCCTACTACCCTGGTGCTCTGGGCCCACAGAGCCAAGGCAACAGGGAAGGACAGTGAGCAAGCACACACAGTCATGCTCCCTCCTTCCCCAGTGCTTTAGCTGGCTTGCCTGAGCTGGCAAAGGCACTGGGGAAAGAAGGGCAAACACACACACACACCCTCCTGCTTTCCCTGGTGCCTCACTTGCCCACCCACCCCCCACAGTCCTTTTGTTTTGTTTATTTTTAATGTTTCTATTTTTATTTACTTTTTAATTTATTTTTATTTTATTTGTTATTTAATTTATTTATTTTTAATATTTTGTATTATAGTCAGTGTGGCTATATTTTATACTATATATATTTATAAATATATAATATTTTATTTTTTAGATTTTTAGATTTTATATTTTTAATTTATATATTTATATTTATATTATATTTTAAATTTTAAATTTTTAATATTTTAATTTTATTATTTTATTTTGTTTTTATTTTGTATTTTATTTTATATTTTATATTCTAGTCACTGTATGGGGCTATATTTTATACTTCATACTTTTATTTTTAATTTTTATATATTTTATATTTATATTTATATATGTTATTTTTAAGGTTATATTGAATCCATGGATAAAGAATCCATGGATATGGGGTGGCCAACTGTATTGCTATTTGGGGGGTAGAGACATGACTTAAAGGCAAAACCATCCCCCCCAGAAGCATTTTCAGGCACAAACCAGCAGGCTTCTTTGTCCCCCTTTTTTGGTATTTGGGCCTGGGGGTGTCTGTGTCATCCTTAAGGCTAGTTGGATTTCCTGCATGGCAGGGGGTTGGACTGGATGGTCCTTGTGGTCTCTTCCAACTCTATTATTCTATGATTCTATGATTCTTTCTTGGTCTTACTAAACCTTCTGGTTGGGTCTGGATTTGGTCTTTCCTTCATTCTCTGTTGGCTTGGCCTTCAGTTTCTCCCATGAATTGCTTTGAGCTCACAACTCACGGACCACTTTCCTTGCTCAGTTCTGTTGCCAGCTTTTAGTTGTTTTGATTGAGATATCTTTGTGATTTTATTAATCTGTTGATTATTTCTGTTGCTCTTTGCTATAGTTTTATTTTGAGAATCACTTCAGGATTTGTTTTCAGGGAAAAAAATAAATGTAGTATATATTTTCTAAAGCAATAAAAATAAACTATAATCAAATGTGACACAAATACTACCATATGCTAGAACATCAGAGTCAAACTAAATGATGCATTAAATGTGTGATGTTCTTTGAAGTGCATAGTTTCCCCCTTCTATATTTAAATAAGAGCCACAATGGAATAAAAACACAATGGATGGATTTTTAACTCTTTGTCATAGGGCTGACAAATAAACCAGAAATGGTGTTTGTAATGTCTGTTTGGGGCAAATGGGAACTTTGGAAAAGTGATTGTGTTTTAGGTGAGTGATGAGAGTTAGTGTTGACTCTCTTGTGATGTGGTCCCAATCCTAATTCTGCAACCTGTGGTTTTAAAGGGGAGAAACACCACAATGCATGAAACACATAAAATACAATCATGTATTTAATACAGGCTAAACAGACCGGCCAAAAGGGCAGGCGTTGGGGTGGAATGGGGGTGTGGCAGCCGCACGCTGCATGCTCCATCTCCACCCCAAGCTGCTGTCATGCCACCCACCTGACCGCATGGCACATGGCGTACTGGCGTTATTTTGGTCCAGTGTTAAGATGCCGCACTCCAAAAGGAGCACCAAAAAGTGTCACCACAGTGGCAAAGGCACCCTTTTTCTACTTCCAAAAGAGGCGGCATTTTGCTGCTTCTTTTGGGGCCAGAAAAATGCTGGATCAGGGCAGCGGCATGAGCTCAAAGAGGTGGCATTAAGATGTCCCTTACCAACCGCCTGTTTTGCCCCATAGTCTGGTCTGGCACTCAAATGTTAACAAAAAATGACAAACCTCAGGCTATTACTGAGGAAGGAACCAATTATTACATTTTTATTGTATAAGTGAAAACATCATAATTATTCATCTGTTGTTGTCCTATGGGCAGATTCAGTCAAAAACAAAGACATTTAAATTATTTGCTCCACAAGCCCTCATACAAGGACCAGATAAGGTCAAAAGAAAATATTTATGTAATAATTTGTCTGGAATTTTTATAGGACATGGAATGAAAGAAGGGTGACATTTCGTCCTTTACTCCAGGCAGCAAAATGTCTTGATCTGGCCCAAACCAACATCTGGATATTATAAGATCAGAAGATACTGTGGTGGGAGAGGGGTGAGCTACACAAAGAGTTCCTATCCTTGGTGCCCTGGCTTTAGGGAGGAAGTATCCTAAAGATCCTGTTTGGTCTTGGAAGCTAAGCAAGATCATCCCTGGCTAGTACTTGGATAGACTACCAAGGAATAGCCAGTGCTGTAGGCTATATTTCAGAGGAAGGAGCAGGCAAAACCACCCTGAGTATTAATTCCATGCCTAACAAAATTCTTTGAAATTCATGGGATCACCATAAGTCTACAGGTGACTTGAAGGCACACACAGGAAAATAGGGGAAGATAGGATGAAAAGTTTAACTATTCTGTAGATCAATCAGTCTATCAATCAGTCCATCAAAAGGTTGCTAGTGCAAAGATTTATGTCTCCCTTACTGATTAATCTTTAGAGTGATGTGTTGGAGGTTCTGGGAACTATCTTTGAAACAAAAATTAGGTAGAAAGAAGGGATGGGGAGAGGAGAGGATGGACAATTTTTCTTGTGCAGGCAAGAAGGAAGGCATCTTTCCAATCTTTTAGCAGGTGATATGTGGGAGGGAGGAAAGGATCTTCCAGTTATTAAATGAACAGAATAGCAAACATAAAGACTCAGCTAAAGGTGATCACATCCGAGTATGTATGACAAAGCTGAATCTCTAAAACAGCAAGCTTTCTCCATGTCTTCTTTTCAAACAAAATTGATATCTACCCGCACCCCCCAAAAATTGGATCCAGTGCTTGGGAGCTAAAAAGTGGTCAGTTTGAATTCATTAAAGGATCGTCTTTTTCTTGTCATTTGAAGCAAGGGGGGAAAGTTAATATAGCATTGAACACATTGTTTGGTGGGTATTTCCTTACATGATTTGATATGTAGTTTTGCCAGTGATATTCAGTGAAGGGCACAAGAAGTGAGAGAAGCAAGTCTGAAACAATAAATAGCTTTGCCAGAATATGGTTAGTTAGACCAGCTTTCAATAAGGCTTCTCCTGTGCATTTCTTTGCTGGAAGGGAAAGTTGCCTCCCCTCCCCCCAGCTTTGTAGACACAGTTTACCACAAGAATAGCATGTTATAGGGATGCTTGAGAATATTACATTCTAAAAATTGGTTGAAACCTGATTTCCCCATAGCTTTTGCAAGATGTCTTCCCAGTGTAAATCTGTGATTATGATATACTGCAAACTGAAAATAAACCGTATTACAGACTGAGCTCTCTTTTCCCCCTGTGGAGGGAAGGTTTGGTCCAGAACCCATTTTGTGTCCTACATTCCATGGAGCCTCCCAATCCCCAGATTCCAAAACACTTTTTCAAACAAAAAAAAAAATCATCCATAAAATGCCCCCAAATGCTGTTTGGTGTGATTTTTTGATATCAGTTTTTGCATCAAAACATCACAATGTTGGGGAATCTGAGAGAGAGCAGTGTATCTTACAAGCGAAGTAATTAGTGCATATGAGCAGTGAACAACAACCAGTCCCCACACACATAGGGCATTGCAGGGAAAATAAACCAGTCTTCATCTTTGTAAAAAAAAAAAAAAAAACCCAAGTCAAAACAATGAAATTCTGAGCCAGCATTGTGTAGTGTTTTGAGCATTGGACTACAACTTTGGAGACCAGAGTTCAAATCCTGGCTTGGCCACAGAAGCCCACTAAGGCCCCATTCATACTGGGGTAAAAGACATGGAGGGAACTGGGATGATCCGGATGCCCCTCCCCCGAATCGCTCCGTTAGCAAGTGCCCACTACAAATTGAAATCGAATGCATTTTGACAGAAATCGAATGCATTCTGTAGATTGGCCGCTGCCAATCAAGCTATCGTCATGGTGACGTTTGCAGGGCATCGGGGGAAGTGTCCTCCCTTTTTAAAGAGCCAGGCACAGGGGTTTCAGCGGCTGAAGCAGGGAGAGAGATGCCTCTCTTTCTCTCTCTCTCTCTCTCTTTTTTAATAAACCTGTGGGCTTTTGGGTCAGATCTGCCCCTGTCCCAGGCAGAGGATGGGATTGGCATGCATTTTTTTTTATGCTTTTAAAAGCAACATTAGCTTTCCCTTTGCTTCCCTTGCTGTATCTGCTCAAGAAGACAAATCATTCGCATATTTGCTCAAAAAAAATTGGTAAAAATGTAACATTGATTGTTTGCAACATTTGTAGCTTCTCCCTCTGCAGAAAGCAAGTGCAAGCCTGGCTCCATCTGCCTCTGGAATAGAAACCATGCGCATGTTCGCTCAAAAAAAATTGTTAAAAATGTAACATACATTCTGGAATATAAACAATGCGCATGTGCGCTCAAAAAAAATTGTTTGAATTTGAAAAGGGGGGGGGGTTGCCTGACATGACGCCCATTCATGACCTGATTTTTGCCTCCTGCAAGGGAAGGAATGCCCAGCGACAGAGGGCTTTGGGCAGGGGATGCAGGGAAAAGAGGCTCCTAAAGAATGCCTTCCCTTGCTCCCTTCTGCCCAGGGCTCTTTCCTCCTCCCCCTCCCCTCCGATGAGGGGAGAAAATGCCTTGCCCTTTGCCCACCCTCTGACCTAAATCCCTCCCTCAATTTGCCTCGATCGTGATTGAGGCCAAAGTTCTCATTCCCAGGACCCGGGTTTTTTAAAAAGAAACGGTATTTGCGCCGATTTCAAAAGACCCGCGCTAGGGACCATTTAACACGGAACGGGTGTGCAAGCCCCGGATTCGCTTGTGTGAGATTCGGGGTGAGTAGGAACTTCACGTGATTGAATCGGTTTCAAAACCGATTTTTTTTGTAATGTGAATGAGCCCTAAGTGACCTTGGGCAACTCACATTCTCTCAGCCTCGAAGGATGGCAGTGGCAACCCCCTTAAAAGAAACTTGCCCAGAAAATCCTTGATAGGGTTGCCTTAGGGTTGCCATAAGTCAGAAATGAGTTAAAGGCAGCAGCAGCAGCAACAACAACAACAACACATGAAGGGCCAGAACAGATGGCCCATTAAAGACACCTTCTGGTTGTCTTGGGATGCTCTGATGATGTTTAGGAGATGCCTGGAAGCTGCCCAAATATGGGTGGCTTCAAGTTGGTCTGGAGGCACAGTGTTTACACACCACACGCTGCTGGAGATCTTGAAGCCTCCCCGGGGCTGTGGCAAGACCAGGAAAGCCAGCTCGTTCCTGGCCCAAATAGGAAGGGATCTTTTCTGCTTCTGTTTGGGCTGGGTTCAAGGAGGATTGGGGCTGCAACATGCCTTTGCCATGGTCCCAATGTGTCTTCACCGGGAGCACCTTCAAGCTGCCCCTTATTGCTAGTCTGTTCCAGCCCTGATTTACAAATACTAAAGGTTTCACAGCATCTCATGGTGAGAAGCTCTGCAGTGTGTGCTTTTCAGATATGGAGGAGAGGCAGAGAGAGAATGAAAGAGAGTGAACTGCAAACTACACAATGAAGGCTGATCAACCACAGCCTAACTGCAGAGTTACGGATACAGGAAGAGAGATGGTATGGCTAAGACCAACAAAGAAGAAATGGCATGAATACATGCTATCTCTAAACTCTAACAGAAATATACACACTGATGTAGTATACACCACCAGGAAGCAGTGTCCTGGCGGCGATAGTATGGCTTGGGAGCATGCACCAAGCGCACGCTCCCAAGCCCTATGAGGTGCGGGTGGCACCATTGTTGAGCGGTTCTGCCCATGCGGGAGGCATGTAATTGATGTGTGGGCGTCTGAGTGCCCACATGTCTCTTCCAGGAAGTGGCGTCATAGGGCTGTGTCACAGCCCTTATGACGACGCAAAAAAGAAACCACTCTAGGCAGCTTCTTTTTTGCTGCACAGCTTTGCTCCATGGTTTGGTTGCTGCGGCAATGCTATGCAGTAAAGAGGGCCGTCATTTCGCCACCAGTGTGTACTGGCCCACTAGCAACTATTGAGTATACCTCTAGCATAGCCTCTAACATAATATGCCAAAAAGTGACCAAAATATCCAAAAGCACAAACCAGCAAGAGAGTTACAGTGCTAGAAGTGAGATAATGATGCAGGACAAAAGGCAAACAAACACACAAAAGTGAAGATATGGCAGCAACAAGGCTGAAACCTTTATTGGTTTACAGCTGTGCAAGTTCACCAGGCATATGGCACAGAGCCAGTGAAGCAATTGTCCTATCAGATTACCCATTTAATCAAAACCCAATCTGCTCCTGGTGCTAGGAGGCAAACCTGGGGTTACGGATAAGGAAGCCTTGAGGATGCACTGTCTCCATGTGGCAGGTCCATGACCTGGTGTAACTCTAATGGCTCCACTTCCTGAGATTCCTGATGGGGCCCCCTCCTTGAATTTTTCTCCCCTAACCTGGGACATACCTATTCCACACAGCCCATATGTACATTTGCACAGTGCTGTACAAATATAAATGTACAAAATACAATTAATAAAAACCTGCCTAAGTAATCTAAGTAATCTAAGTAAAACAAAATAATACGTAGCATTAAAACATAGCTTAAAATACATCCGAACACAGTCACATATCCAAGATTAAGAATAAGAAGATGACAAGGGGTGAATGAGTAAACCAAGCCTGACTACAGTTAGGCAGATTAAGCCTAACTAACTGCAGGGATGTAGCGCAGGAGAAGATGTATCCCTGGCATAAACAATATGTGAAGCCTCTTGTGAAGATGCCAGGGAGGAAAATGGTGGCCCCCATCCCCCACACTGATCACTTCAGCCTTCAAATGTCTGGGGCTTTCATTTCAGGTCATTTCCAGGTAGCAGTTTGGGCTAACGTTTCGCTGAGGAAAAGTCAGTACAGCCCACCAAAGGGGAAAAATTGATCACTACCACTACTGTAACACCTTACATTATTTTCCCCCTATTATTTTTGGAGTATATTTTTGGATTTCATGGAATATCTAGGCAACCATTCCACATATCACTGGCTTCAGAAGTTACAGAGTCCACATGAATATGTTGCCATGGATAGTCAGTTCCAGCACCCTTCTTGCACTGGGGGTAGGGAGAGATAATATTTGACAGGCCCTGTGCATTTTATCACCCTAGTTGTTCACCTTGTATGCAGGAAATATCATAATAAGAGCAGGTTTAGACACAGAAGGAGGAGTAAAGATAGGAGGAAGAGACAACAACAATATAAAATATGTGGATTACACCATAATACTAGCATAAAACATCATAGACTTGGAACAATTACAAAGGAAGGACAATGGAGAAAGTGCAAAGGCAAGCTTGCTGCTGAACATAAAGAAAACAAAAGTAATGACCATGGAGGATCTACATAAAGTCAACCTAGGCAATGAAGAAGTCGAGATAATTAAATATTTCCCATAGCCTGGATCAAATATTGATCAGAATGGAGATGCAGTCAAGAAATCAGAAAACTAGGAATGGGAAGGGAGTGATGAAAGAATTAGACAATATCCTAAAGAGTAAAGATATACAGCTGAGCACTAAAGTTGGAATCATATTTTCCACCACCATGTACAGATGTGAGAGCTGGACAGTGAAGAAAGTGGATAAAAAAAACATCTCTTTTGAGTTGTAGTGCTGGAGAAGAGTGCTGAAAATACTGTGGCCAAACAAAAAGAAAAACAAATGGGTCCTTGAACAGATCAAGCTTCCCTGGAACTTAAGATGATCAAACTGAGGCTGTCGTACTTTAGTGACATCATGAGAAGACATGTATCATTAGAAAAGACAATAATGCTAGGGAAGGTGGAGGGCAATAGGAAGAGAGGAAGTCCACAGTCTAGATCAGGGGTAGGCAACCTTTTTGAGCCGGGGGCCGGGTTGCTGTCCCTCAGACAACTGGGGGGGGGGGGGGAAAACCAAAAAAAAAATAAGGAAAAAATTTTTTTAAAAAAAATTAAATAAATAAATAAACCAGGACAAATGTAGGACAAAAATTTCAAATGGAGGACACTTTTTTTTAAAAAAATGGAAGACAATGCTGATTTTTTAAAAAATGTTAATATAAATACATGTTTTGGAGGCTTCTATAGACAATTGCCCCTCTTGCCCGCCGCTTGCCCCCCTTGCCTGCCACTTGCCTGCCTCCTCCTGATAGGGCAAAGGCCCCACGCCCTCACGCGAGAGGCCAAAGGCTCCGGCGGCAATCGGCGGCAGGACCGGGCTGGGGCTGGTCCTAAGGCCTTGCTGGGTCGCATCCGGCCCACGGGCCGCAGGTTGCCTACCCCTGGTCTAGATGACTAGGTCTAATCAGGGCCTGAATCTACAAAACCTATGCAAAGTGGTGGAGAATAAGGCATATTGGAGATGTCTCATCCACAAAATCGCCATGAATTGAGGTCATCTCAAAGGCAGCTAACAACAGAACACAGCACACAGAGAAAGAGAGTATAAGGGCTCAGCCACTAGAAACTTGTAACAATCATTTGTTTTCTAAGCACCTGACAGTTCAATTGGATGTGTGAACTAACTCTGTGGAAAAGCATTGTGTTTGAGGTGACATGAACACCTGTCTGTGGTACCCTGACTATGAAGGCTCCTTTGACACATGTAAGTCATCATATGCATGTATAAACCATCTCAGAACTGTGTGGCAGAAATGTAGCTTTATTGGAAGAGTGGTAGTTTTTTCCTCAATACATATCAACCTATCTGATATCAGCTCACACTGTTCTTGCGTGTAGACTAGTACCATCTCCTGATGCCTCCAGGATCTCTGACAGAGGTCGCTTAGCTGACATTCTTTTAACTGAGGATTCCAGGAACTGAATCTGTGACCTGATGCATACAAAATTTGAGTGTTACCGCTCTCCCATAAAAGTAATGTTGTTATTAACTTCTGTCAAGTTGACTTCAACTTATGGCAACACTATGAATTAGAGATTTCCAGGTGTGGCCAAGAGCTGCATCTGGTATTGGGAAGAGACTGGGTCTGGGATAGGTCTCTGGAACTCACAGTTCCAGTCACTTTGGGTGGGAAAGAAGTGCTCTTCAGCTGTTCCTGGTACCAGTCAGTTGAGATGTGGGAAAGAAAATACTGATCAGCTAGTGACCTGAAAGGGAGCTTTGAGGCCCCCAGGTATCACCTGAGGGTTGTATGTAGCTCATGGGCTGCCTGTATACAACATAAAGTTTAACACGTAAAGAAACTACAGTCTAACAGTCACTAAGATGGAGTGGATATATATGATTGAGAGAGGGAAAAGGACAGAAATAATAGAAATATTATAGTTTTTATGGGTTTTTCGGGCTACGTGGCCATGTTCTAGTTCTAGAACATGGCCACATAGCTTGAAAAACCCACAAAAACTATGGATGCTGGTCATGAAAGCCTTCGACTTCACAATAGAAATATCCATGGATTGCAAAACTAAGCTTAACACACCTGCATACCTATACGTGATGTTGATACTTGTACTTCCTTTCAGTTAAATATGCATGTGTTTGCCCTCTTTTCTGGAAACTCAGTGGGCTGGGAGCATAGCAATACAAACTGTGTTGATCTCCTTGATTTATAATGACCATGGTTCAATATTCTCGCAGCAGTGAGTTATTTTTGTTGGTTGTGAGAAGTTAGGAAATTGGGTTAAGAACACTTCTGAGCATCCTGTTCTCTGTATTTTTATCACATTGGTATCACAGTTTTGTGGCTGTGTGTTTTAACACATGAAAGTACTAAGATTGCTGGAGCACATGGTCTTTCCAAGAACATAATTGCTAACAGAGAAGAAGAAAAGTAGGGAATGATGAGAAGTTGAGTGTTTTTTCTGAAAGCTATCTAGTGCTAAAGAAAATTGAGACTTGGTTCCTGTAGACATATGCTTTGTTCTAGAGCTAGGCTGTGACCCTGGCCTTGTAATTTTTAATATTACATTCACTTCAGTGTGATTTAAGAAAATCTCGGAATGTCATATTTCCCCATGACTGATAAGTTTCTACAGGGCCTTCAAGAGCCAGAGAGGCTGGACTCCTCTTCAGCCTGCAAAACAGTTGGCATCTGAGAATAAAGAATAGTTTATTACTTTTTTTATTTCAAGCCAACCCATCAAAATATGTGCAATTAATCTAAAGAGATTTCCTTCACCCAGTAATGGTCTTCTTCTGAATGGTTCTCTGCTCATGGACCATTTGCCATGCACTTCTGATAATGTCCATCTGTTTTTGTTAAGTGCTCTGTTTGTCAGTAATTGCACAAAAGTGGAGCTGTTTTGATTGCTCCAGGATGTCTATAGACTGTGCTTCCAGAAACACATTACACTGGCTCTTGCCTAGGTCTAAACTGTATTTGTGTGCCAGTCATTTATACAATTTTGCAATTGTACCTGACCTTTCCTTGCCGCAAGAGTCAGGTCAGCTTGATGACTAAGGGCTTTGGCATACCTGTTTGCAGCTCTGGCAGTTTATTGTCTGGATAGCCAGGGTCCAAGATAACCACCTCTCCACATGCCTCTTTTCGAAAGCACTAACTGTTCCCTAGAGGAGGGTTTAATCCACTGGGGGTATTTCAGCAATTGTCTTGTTATGAGCTCTATCTGACCTGATATTCTCACAGATCTGTGAATCTCTTCTCCTCACTCTCTCCCTTCTGCTAGAGCAGGTGCCTGGTTTGAGAATAGAATATATTTATGTCCTATCAGCTTATTTGATTTCCCACATTCTGCTGACATGGTAACAGAAAGGAACTGAGGAGAAAAAAGTACAAAATTTCTCATGGCTGACAGGAACTTAGTATGAATTACAATAGAAGCATTTTGTCCAAGTGCCCGATTGAAATGTTGGTTCTTTTGTGAATTTGGCATAAGAACAATATACATCTTCTGTGTCAACATGTGCGTCTGCTGGATCCCATATTAAGAAAAAGATGGGATATAATTGAAAAGGGCAACCAAAATGATCAAGAGGCTGGAGTGACTGCCCTGTGAGGCAAAGGTACAGTCTCTGGGGGTGCCAATAGCATGGTAGAGATCTATCAAACTGGTGTGGAGGAAGTGAATGCAGATAGTTTGGAAAAGGTTTTTGTCTCTCCTTGACTCGTAATATTAGAATTAGAAGTTGTTCCAATGAAGCTGAATAGTGAGAGGTTTAGGACATATAAAAGACATTTTCCCACCCAGCACATACTTACATTTTAAGGAAGCAAACTCCTTAGTGTATGCATGTACTTATTTAAAATGCTTATATACCACTCAACTGCAATGTGCTAGGAGAGGCTTGTTGTTGTTATTGCTGTTGCTGTTGTGTGCCTTCAAATCATTTCCAACTTAGAGAAACCCTAAAGCATACATATCAGTGTGGTTTCTTGGCAAGATTTGTTCACAGAGGGTTTGCATTTGCCTTCCCTGAAGCTGAGATAATGTAACTTGCTCAAGATCACCCAATTAGTTTCTATAGGTGAGCCAGAATTTGAACCCTGGTCTCCAGCATTGTAGCACAATGCTCAAATCATTACACCACACATTACCAACATATTTTTATATTTGAAAAAACCAAAAAGATTACTCATAAAACAAAAGTCATCCAAAACAATGTCAAAATGTTCAGATATCAGACTGCTAGTCTAAAATATGGGGAACATTGCAGGCCCTCACTAGCAATCGCAATGTCTCCTTGAAATTCTGGGGAAATTATGGCTCAAAAGGAGGCCTATGAGACGATGGTAACTTGCGGGGATCTTTTCACCTTCATATACCAGTACTAACTGCAAAGCGAGGTGCAATCAAACATCCAAGAACTGAGACAACCTGAGGAAACATACAAGGCTGCCAGAAAGAAAGGCTTGAAAGACCGGATAGAGAGAGGTTTGGGACTGAAAAGGGTGGTAGTTACTGATCCTTAAGAGAGAAAATGCTCTCTGTGGAAAATGCAGCAGTGTGCCCAGCATATTTTGGAGTGGCTCAGACCTAATCTGAGCATTACACAGAGGGGTCCCAGTCTGCAAACAGAACCTCTGTCGGTGAACAACATAACTAGGATTGGAGAGAATATTTCTACCCGAATTTTATACCTTTGGAACGTACTTTTCTGTGATCAAGGACTTTGATGGCTGTTCCAAGGGACTGACAAAAGAGTCTGGAATGGCTTGATGGCTTTAACACTGGAGTGTTAATGCACTGATTAGATTTGAGACTACCCCTTGATGATCAGGCAGGAAGGGGAATGCAGGGACATCAGAACAATCAGAAACACTGATTGTTTTAACAATTGCCACTTTTGCTTCCATCTTCAAGAGAAAATGCAAAGAACATGGGGGGTGAGGTATTCAGCAAAACCCATAAGTGCTTGTCTTTTGTTCTGTCTAGGTCTCATGCTCCGGTCAGAGTGACTCTTACACATGTATTTCTGCAAATCATCATGGCCACATATCATGGCCAACACTAGATAATTATTATGAAACCCCATATCTAGGAAGAGGGGTATAGAGTATGCTAAGAAGACTTTTTAAGAACAAGCAACGAAGATCAAAATAAACAAGGATTGAATGTCACCTCGTAATAGGAGGTCATTATCTGCTGTTGATAAATTATTAGAGGATTCCAAGCTCTTTGGAGGGCAGAGAGTACACAGGTGTCCACTACCATGAAGGCTGTTTCTCTGGTAACAACCAGACATCACCATCATGGATCACAGCACCCTCACAAGATACACCCCTTTACCCAACCCCAAATGATCACCTTAATAGTAGGGCAGCAGGAACATATGGACACATTAGCTCCTCCAGGCAGACTGGGTCTTAAGCTACTTAAGGTTTAAAAGGTTAGCATGAGCTCTTTGAATGCAGACTGTTAACCAGCACCGGGGTGATTTGTTCAAAATCACCAGTCTTGCTGCTGTCCAGTATTAACTTGAAACTTTCCTACTGTCTTCAGAAGAATCCCTGCATCTCACACATATAGGTGGAAGGTTTACCAGCATATAGATAACTACAGCTGGAGTATCTCTTTCCAGGGCATAGCGACACTGTTGTCATTTAGATGGAAAGGATCACGAGAGATTATTATTTGTGAAAGAAAGAAGTTGGCAGCATGAACCTTCATAGACTTGACCCAACTTACTCAGATGCATTTGGTGGAGTGGAAAGCCAGGGACAGACCTACATAATCATATAGACCTTATATAAACATATAGACCTATATAGAGAGATTATTATGGTAATGAATGGCCTGTAAGAGCCTTAGACATATAGACCTATAGAGATCTATAGAGAGGGATCATTATGGCAATGTTAGGCCTGTTACAGACTGCCAAAATAAAGCTGCTTCAGGTCTCTTTGGAGGTATGCTATTTAAATGATGCATGGGTCCTTAGAGTCCGGAGGTCGCTCCAAAGCCACACTCCATTCCTAAGCACCGGAGTGCAGCTTTTGGTGCAGCTTCCAGATTCTTAGGAAGTATGCATCATTTAAATAGCATACCTCCAAAGAGACCCGAAGCAGCTTTATTTTGGCAGTCTGTAACAGGCCTTAGAGTCTTTACTCTCTAGTCACAGTGGAGGTGTCCATCTTAGGATCATGAGTTTGAAAGGACAAAATTGTAGTCAGAAAATAAGTGTAGAACCCTCAACAGGAGCAAAATTTATTAAGGAATTATATTCTTGGATAGAAATAGATTATTCTTTCTGAACAAATCAAAAAGAGAAAAAGATGAGAGGGAGACATGTCCTTCCTCATCAAAACAGTGGAGGCAAGTTTTTTTCCTTTCACAATAGAGATCAGTCACTGAATTACCCCTGAATGAACCAGACAGTGTTATCTGCCTATAATGCTTTTGGGACAGTGGCTGACAGAGGAAGGAAAAGCAAGCACCAAAACAAAAGATCTGAATCCCTCTCTATCTAAGCCATCTTTTGGACAAGAGAGCAGCAAGGAAAAGCTGCTGTTTCTTCCAGCAGTCTTATCAAAGGCATTTGATTCTCCTGAGCCTGATTGGCAGGGGTGGCGGGTGACACCTGTGTCAGTGTGGCAGTGAATCTGCTCAACATTTTAGTCCAAACTTCAAAGGGGCTATATAGGGTGCTGAACCTATTTGGGGTTAGGGGACAGAACCTAGAATATCAGGATTAAATTTTTAGACTAAAACCCAGAGCACCACTCCATTGAAATGGAAGCCACCAGCTGCCATTGCCCCCTGGGCAATGATTAATTGAATAATTAATTAAAATATTTCTATCCTACCCCATATCTGAAGATCTCAGGTCAGCCTAAATAATATCTGTTTAAAAGCTCTTGGAATCCACTAACGTTTGGTTCCAGAACCCCCATGGATATCAAAATTCATGGATGCTCAAGACCTATTAAATACAGTGGCATAATAATATATAAATATATTCCAGAAAGCAAACTTTGATTTTGCCATTTTTATACAAGGGACACCATTTTATTATGCCACTGTATTCAATAGGATTTGAGCATCCATGAGTTCTGGAACCAAATGTTAGCGGATTCCAAGAGCTTTTAAACAGATATTATTTAGGCTGACCTGAGATCATCAGATATGGGGTCGGATAGAAATATTGGTATGGCCCTCTGTATCTACGGATTTTTTTTTTAATCCACAGAATGAGTATATACACACACACACACACTCATTCTGTAGATTACAAAAAAAAATCCTTAGATACAGAGGGCCATACCAATATTTTTAAAAGATATATTAAATCATTTATCAGTTTAAAATCTTGCAATTTAAAACCAGTTTAAAATGTTTAAAATAGCATCAATGTTTGCAACCAAATCTTGATCCATCCAATGATCATTTTGCTTCTTCCACAGGACTAAAGTGTTCATCAAAGCGAACA
The DNA here is from genome assembly GCF_019175285.1 of Sceloporus undulatus. NCBI lineage: Eukaryota > Metazoa > Chordata > Lepidosauria > Squamata > Phrynosomatidae > Sceloporus > Sceloporus undulatus. The sequence continues at coordinate 156,225,994 of NC_056523.1, read as the reverse complement.
TTACTTACTTAAATAGTTACACTGCTTGCTTATAGCACCTTCATCTTCTTTGAGTCTCAGCTCATTGGCCCTCATCCCACTCTTTTCTGACCATTCATTTGGAATAATCATTGGCTCATCTGCATTTGGCTAAAAGGAAAGAGGGCAAGCAGCCAGACTGTTGTCTGCATACTGATGGCACCTTGCTCCAGATAAGCTGCCCCAGTGATTTCCTGTAAATGCCAAAAAGCAAGAGGGGCACAAAATAAAGTCCTGACTAAGGGTCATCACAGTGGACTTTCCACAGGGCAGATTCTCCTATGCCACCTTCTGAAACCAATTACCTAAATATAACAGTACCTTCAGCACCCAATTCAGTTATCTTGGGCAGAATTTATCAATGGTATCAAAGCTTCTGAGAGGTCCAGGAGAATCAACAGGGGCATATCCTGGGAGAAGCCATTCTACAAGCTACTAAGACAGTTTCCATAGACAAACCAGGTATAAAATACATTTTAAATGGGACCAGATAAAAAGTGTTCCTCAGAAGTACCTGAAGTTGGCAAGCAACCTCCTGCTGAATCAACTTGCTCACAAGTGGACTCTAAAATTATGGAGATCCATTGAGATTAGGCAAAGGTTGTCAAGGGAGTGACTTTCAAAGATGATGAGATTAGGCAGATTCATGAAGGATAAGGCTATAAGTGGCTGCCTGTCAATTGTTACTATGGTTATATATCCCCCTGTATTTATTTTATTTTATTTTTATGATGCCTTTCTTCCCGGAGGGACCCAAGGCAGCTCACAGACAAGACATTTAAAATCTCAGTAAAATGCAAAACAATTAAAAACATCTACATACAATATAAAATCATATAACAATATACAAAAGCTAAAAAAACCCCAAAAACCCACCTGTTCCATAAAAGCTACCCTGCTAAGAATTATATGCCAAATGCCTGCCTACATAAAAACAGTTTCACTTGATGGCAAAAGGCCAGCAGGGAGGGGGCCAGCCTAGCCTCCTGAGGAAGGGAGTTCCAGAGGGTGGGTGCACCCACCGAGAAGGCCCTCTCTCGTGTCCTCACTAAGCCAGACTGTGATGGTGGTGGGACTGAGAGAAAGCCTTTTCCTGAAGATCTTAGGGCTCTAGGAGGTTCATATAGGAAGATAAAGTCTCTCAAATAATCTGGACCTAAGCTGTGTAGGGCTTTATAGGTCATGACCAGCACTTTGAATTGTGCCCAGAAATGAACCGGTAGCCAGTGAAGCTGTTTCAACAAGGGAGTTACATGCTCCTTGTAACTGGCCCCGGTCAGCATTCTGGCTCCAGTGTTTTGAATCTACTGAAGTTTCTGACAAGTCTCTAAAGGCAGCTCCACACAGAGTGTGTTACAGTAGTCCAAACAGGATGTAATCAAGGCATCTTCCTTGTCTATTAAAACTCTAAGAAATTAATGGGATTGCCATAGGTCAACAGGCAGCTTGAAGGCATACACATTACATACACATCAGAGGTGGCATGGCTCTGAATATCAGAAGCTGCAGGAGCTTGTTCTTGCCTGTTGGCTTCCTGCTCAGGCATCTGTTTGGCTACTGTGTGAACAGGATAGTGGGCTAGATAGTCCTTTGGTTTCTTTTTATGTTCGTATGTAAGTACATCCATACATCAAAACAACTCCATCTTCCCAATCCACGTTCTCCACCTTTCTAATGTTTTCCATGTGAATGTTATTTCTGTTTTTGGCATGAAACTTGGGGGGAGAGCCTTCTCTCCAACTGTATCAAAAAGAGAAAATGGCAGCTCCAGCCTGTGTAAAAGCTAAAGTGCTCTCCTCACTTTGGAGTAAATAATCTAATACAAAGGCATGAATATGCCAGTTAAGAGAGAAGCACCCCTGTTATTGGGTTTTCTTCCCCAAATCTTATGCAGAAGGCTTCACAGCCTGGGCAGAATGTTCTGAATATTTAAGCAGTCTTTCTTGTACAGTAGGAAATCAGAAAAGGAACACAAGGTTGAGAGATAAAAATGTGTACCATCTGACTACTAAGAAGGCAGCTATTTTAAATCACCTACTGTTATCCATTCCCTGTGTTTCGCTAGTTAAAACAGATATATATGGCAGACATTTTCTTTCCTGGGTCTTTCCTAGGATAATTAATCTATAAAACAGAAGTCTTGGTATTGTTCCATGCTTGAACAGGATGTAACACATACCCAGCTTTGCAGAATATGATGATAAAACTGCCTTGTCTTTTTGAAGCATGTTCCCGCAATTAACAAATGCATAATTGAAGGTATCCTGGGCACAAAGATCACACCAGAGGATATCTTCCACTGCACTGAAATTTTTGTAATCCTTTTTGACAACCGAACAAGCACCAGTACTAACACAGATACAGGAAGAAGAATACACACTTTGTTATTGTTGTTGCTGTGTGCCTTTCAGGTGTTTTTTGATTTATGGCGATCCTAAGATGAACCTATTTTGGAGTTTTCTTGGCAAGATTTGTTCAGAGTTGGGCTTGCCCTTGCCTCCCTCTGAGACTGAGAGTGTGTGACTTGCATGGCACCTAAAAGGACATGTTAAAGAAACATGCTAAGACGTCCATCTAACAAGGCATATAGAAGAGGAGGTCACTGAGTGTAACTAGGGCTTTTAACATTTGGCACCATAACAACAACAACAACAACAACAACAACAACATAAAAATGACATCAAACTTGTTGTCTTTAAAGATGGAAATTACATTTGGTGGCCATTTTGGGAAAAGGTTTCCTTATCTTTCAGAAGGTAAATGCCCCATGCCCCTATATCTTTTAGCAATATAAATAGCTGTTTCTGTGCCAATCCATGCTTTTATCACAAAGCACACAACAGGCTGGCTAATTATCATAACTAAGACAGATATCTATTAGCAAAGAGGGGGGTCAATAGTGTTATGAATGTGCTTTGAGATCTCTTCCTAGTGAACGCTGCTATATTTTAGTCAGGGACCCAGCCTGAACTAGAGTGTTGGACTAGGATTCTGGGAGACCTGGGTTGGAATTCCCATTCAGCCATTGAAATCCACGAGGATACCTTCAGTTATGCTTTAGAGGAAGGCAAACCTCCTCTGAATAAATCTTGCAAAGACAACCTTAAGAGATGGCATGAAGGCACATGAAAAAGAACAACAACCTTCTTTGATTGTGCCCTGGCCCCTACTCTCAGGGAATAAAGGAGCAACCTGTCACTGTGTGGTAGGACATTGCTGAGGTTTGGGCTGTCATTAAAGCTTTGAAGATTAGCCGATGTCCTTAACAAAGGCTCTCAAGTATTTCAGTGAGGTGTTTGGTCATCCCTACCCACAAAGGAATATGGTATTAGCCTCCAAGCATCCACAGCGTGAAAATATATTTTTTAAAAAGTATAAATTCCAAATAGCAAACCTTGATTTTGCCATTTTATATAAGGGACACAATTTTGCCATTGTATTTAATAATAATTAATAATTTGTTTTATTTATATACCGCTATTCCAAAGATCATAGCCGTGAACAGCAAGTAAGCTAATTTGCCCCCAACAGTCTGGGTACTCATTTTAGCGACCTCGGAAGGATGCAAGCCTGAGTCGAGCTTGGGCCCTTTTGCTGGTCTTGAACTCGCAACCTTGTGGTCTTGAGTAACTGGCTGCAGTACAGGCATTTAACCACTGCGCCACCAGGGCTCCTTATCAGGGGCCATGCTAATCTTCTCTGTATCGTTCCAATTTTAGTATATGTGCTGCCGAATGGGACTTGAGCATCAACTGATTTTGTTATCCACAGGGGGTCCTGGTACCAAACCCCAATGGATAACAAGGGCCCACTGTATTTGGGGGTGGAGAAGTGGCTAGCATCCTGCTGGTAACTTATGTGGGTGTAACTAGGCATTAGAGCCAGTGTGGCATAGCGGTTTGAGTTTTGAACTATGACTCTGGAGACCAAGGTTCGAATCCCCATTTGACTGAGGAAACCTAGTGGAGATCTTGGGTGAGTCGTATTCTCAGTAAGCACACTAGAGTACTTACTGATACAGTTACTTTAGGTTTGCCATAAGTTGAAAATGACTGGAAGGCACACACAACAAATAACTAGGGATTACATAAAAGTACAATAAGCTGATCAGTGGCCTGGATGATAGAGCTGTGCCATTGGTGCTTGTTGTGTGCCAGGGAAGGAGCCAAGGAATCTGCCCCCATTGTCACCTATAAGCACCCAGGCAGAGAGTTATGCTCAACCATCATGACACGTGATCTCAGCCCATGTCAGAATAAAAGACGGGAAAAGCCAAGTTGCAATCTGCAAGGATCTTGAAGTGTTGACTATCCCTCTAGAAATGAGATTGGGAAGGTCAGGGAGCTTGCCATTTTGTGAGACTCAGTCTCTGCTCAGACTGTACATTTGTTATTAAAATACATTTGTTAATAAGACAGAAATGGTAGAAAACAGAATAACCCATGACCTCCTTTGGAGGAAAACAGCACTGTTTAAATACTGAAGCCACTGCATAACTGGATAGATATATCTGGACAGTGGAAATGCCACAGGGACAGGGTGCTCCAGAGATTAAGCACTTGGATGCTGAATCACAGCTAAAACACTGGAGAGAATTTGTGTCCACAGTAATTTCCACTGTGAAACCAAGCAAATTCTCAACCAGGCAGGTGTAACATAGCAAATGCTGAGTGAAAATGTATCTCAGGCTTTGGGTCTGGGAACCGAGATCAAATGTAAAAGGTGGTGGTTTGAAGTGAAAATAAAAGGACAAGGTTATATGAAATTTCTCCAAAGGTGCAAAGAAAGAAAGTGAAACTTTTAGATAAGAAAAGGCACCAACAAAAAGATGCTTAAGATGAATTGTTGCTAGAGTATCATACTATTTCAAGAGCTGGTGTAGGAAACTAGACTCATATCCCTGTTTATCTATGAAACTCAGTGGAATTAGCGAGGTCTCAGCCTAACCTATGTCACAGGTTGTTACTAGAATAAAAACAGGACAGCCTATACCTTATTAATTTTTAAGGGGCAGAGGGATAGAAAGGTGATAAATTTTGGCCATCAGATTAAGAGAAAGTAGGAATGAAGTTGGCCAGGTGTGTGTGTATGTGTATTCCTTGAAGTCACCTGTCTACTTATGGCAAAGTCATGAATTTCATAGAGATTTCTTAAGCAGAAAGTACTCAGGGGTGGGTCTGCTAGTTCCTTAATCTGAAATATATTGGTCCCTCACATTCACTGGGGTTAGGGATTCAGGACCATGGTGAAAGAGGAAAAACCATAAATAAAGAGCCACTATTTTTTTACCCTAAGAGAACACCTCTGTAGGAATCTGTAGGTCCACCAACACAATTCTGTGATGAACATCTGTTGGAAATTGACCATAGAAGCACACTGGAGTACTTACAATAGGAATATTCAAAATTCTCTCAGATCAAGGCGAGGAGGCAATTTTGCAGGCATATCTCCTGCTTCTATAGACCTTTTGTATGTGCTGTGGTTTGGTTCCAGGACACACACAGACAACATGGATAATACAATCCACGGATGCTCAAGTCCCGCTGTATGCAAAGGCATAGTAAAATGGTGTCCCTTATATAGGCTTGTGGAAACAAAACTTTGCATTTTGGAATTTATATATATTTTTAAAAAGATTTTCAAGCCATGAATGGTTGATCTGTGGATAAAGAGCCCATGGATAAGAAGGGATGACTTTATCTCACAGGAGCCAAACCCTATAGTGAACCTGTTAATCAAAACCATGTTCTTCAGGAGTTATTAGCAAAAGTGACACTTCAAAATGGGCAGTTTGAGAGCATTCCTGAAACAAGGGCTTTGTATGTGAATTTGATCTTTGCTTCCATTTATCATCTGTCAACCCCTGACCCTCAAATCTAATCCCCAGAATGGATAAATTAATGCTGCACACTGTCAAAGATAGGTGTGTACAACACACTTGAATTCATACACCCACTCACTCAGGTGGCTAATGACAGGAACAAAAATAAATGAAATAGGTGCCTCCCATTTTCAGCAAGAAAACAAGTTGTAGAACAAGGTAAAGATCTGTGACTCCAGACTTTCTGTCCCTCTCCTCCTCCTGTGTTCCCAGCCAGTTTTGGATACAGCTCATCATCACATCCCACACAGCTTTTTATCCCACTTTGGGATAGACATCTAGGACTCCGCTCTTAAATTGAGAAGGTATAGCTTTTTCTTTTTCAGAGAAAAGGCTCCTATAACCATGCTTTTATTATTTTATTCTTTGCATTGTGAAACAAGGGACAAGGTTCACAGTGCAGATACATAGGAAAGAGAGTGAAAAATATCTTTCACGTGTCCTGAGAGTTTGCTTTTCCTCTTCAAGTCTGCCCCATGTTTGTAGAACCAGATCTGATCTCTGAATGCAACAAGGTTTACAGGTTTTATCACACAAAACAATTTAAATATTAAAAGTTGATATTAAAAATTGCTACCTGATTTTTTTTAAAAGGCATGTACTTTTCGGGATTTAGCAAGTCCACCCCTCCTCTCTGCAAATGACTGTCAACAACCACATTTCCATATAGATACCATTTGCTTTATGTTATGTTTTTGTGTTTTTGTGGGGGGGGGGGTTGGTATTTGGTTTGTTTTGTGGATGGATTAGTTTGGGGAATGGGGAAGAGCACATTTTTATGAATGTGTATTAGTATGTGTACTTTAGTGTAATGTATTGTAATTTTTTGGTACTGTAATGTGTTTAGTTTGTTTATATGGTGTGTGTGTGTGTGTAAAAAAACCTAGAAATGCCCAGAAATGTCTGGTGGGGCTATCGGTTTGGCAGTGTTAGACACCCCTCCTCTTTTGATGTCAGAAGTGCAGGTTAATTAGACTCTCTATGATCCTACTATGAATGCCATTACTGGGATTCCTTCATTACACATAATCTAGCAATAGCAGTTATGTAGCATCTGTTTTTCCAGACATCCTTGAGCAAGTGTGACATGCCTACCATGGGATGATGCCAAGGAGTCAATGGCCCTGGCATCTTTGCCCGCTAATCCATCTGACTTAGGAAATGTGGTCCCGCCACTCATATTCACACCCCAATGTTACAACCTCCAAAAACCAATTTCAAAGTGATTCAAAGCCATTTCAAAGGAAGCACCCACATTTGATTCTTTCTATACCCTTAATTTTGCCCCAGGGCTAAAATTCCCTATATATACTGATGCTTTTCTTTGTTTCCCTGGCTTAGCCCAGTATCAGGCATCCATGCTGCCAGTTTGCTTGGCTAACCCCTCTCTTGCTTGCCAATCTTAGTTTGCCTTATCTCCAGACCTGTAACAAGCTGAGAATTATTCAATTCAGGTGCAGTATTTCCATTAGTTTGGCCTTCTCTGTTCCAATGTAACACCTTTGAATTTCCTAGTCCTTGTGAGTGTGAGTGGTTGTATGTTTTGGATGATTGTTGATTTCCCCCTTGTACAATAAACTAATTAGAAGCCTGCCTCTAGAATTCCTCATATCTCTGGACTTGGTATACATAGGGACTGGATCCCCTGGCTACATAACCCAGCCTCTACCATTGATCTGAGTGTTCCTTTTTGGGACAAGTATACCCACGGTTACATAGGAATACAGGAAAATGCTTTATAAAATGTCAGACTCAGTGCATCTATCTTGTGACCGTCTACAGTGAGGGTGGACAAAGGGACCACTCAGAGCTCATTACTGTGCTCTCTGTGATCTCCACGATTTTCTTTTTTAAAACCCCACCAGCCAAATACACTATAACCAAAGAGAAAATGCACAATAGGTGATATCACAGTACTGTCATATGCCTCAGTCAGTATCATATCCCTAGTCAATAGGAAATATTAAAATCATATTCATTAAATGATAAATACAATCTTTGTGGTTGTTGTGTGCCTTCATTTCTGACGTATGGTGACAATAAGGCAAACTTTTTAAAAATTAAATTTGTATTGTTTTTGCGTTAAAATATATACTTTCTGGATAACAATGACAAAAACAACAACAACAATTAACTGCAGGGGCCAAGGTTTTGCATCTGATGAGTAATTATTTTGCAGTAAATTCATGAGATTGATTCTCAGCAAGAGCCAGGGAATCTGAAAAAAGGCATACTTAATGTGAACTTTTTACTGAGTTTTCTTGGCAAGATTTGCTGAGAGGGTGTGATGTGCCCAAGGTTACCCAATGGTTTCCCTGCCTGAGTAGGGATTTGAACCTATCTCCAGAGTCATAGTCCAATGCTCAAACTGCTACAATACACTAGCCCTCTAATGTAGTGGTTCCCAACCTGTGGGTCGGGACCCCTTTGAGGGTCGAACGACCCTTTCAAGGGGTCACCTAAGACCATCGGAAGATACATATTTGCATGTAGTAATGAAAATAATTGTATGGTTGGGGGTCACCACAACAAGAGGAACTGTATTAAAGGGTCGCGGCATTAAAAGGTTGGGAACCACTGCTCTAATGCAATCTTAATTAGATTTAAATGATTAGACTGATTTTCTTTCTTCTCATATTAAGAAATCATGCTATAATAATTAACTCTGAGTGGGTTTGGGGATAGTTCTTGTATTTTTCTTATTAAGAAATAGTGAATGTAATGAATATAATATTTAATGCAATAAAAATAAATGGGTTTAAATGTGAGTGGTGAGATGTTTCTGGGCACTTTGATTTGTTAACACCCAGAAATGTAATGAAAGTATAGAAGTGATTTTTTAAACAAAAACATTCTGCCAAAAACTAAAAAAATTAACAGAGTGTGGTCTTTGAGCATTTGGTGAAACTATACTCGATGTGTGTGTCTGTGTGTGCCTTCAAGTTGACTGTAGCCTTATGGCAACCCTATTAATTTAATAGGGTTTTCTGAGGTAAGGAACCCTCAAAGGTGCTTTTGCCATTTCCTTCCTCTGAAAAATAGCCTACAGCACCTAGTATTCATTGGCAGTCTCCCATACAAGTACTAACCAGGGCTGACCTTGCTTAGCTTTCAAGATCAGATGGGTTCTGGTGCCCTTAGCATATTTGGGCCCCTACACTGATTGGTAATTAAGTTCCAGGCAAGATCCTTTTGCAGATTCACCTAAAGATTTTTGAAATTGGACTAGTTCTGAGCAACAGGAATAAGAAGGAATCACATGAAGCAATATGAACAATGAGATAAACTTATAATTCACAGGCATAATGGCCCTATTTAAGCTTGCAGTCCCATTGAGTCTTAGCCAAATAAATTACAGTAAATCTCAGTTCAAGTTTAGCTTACAGTGTATAGAATCCTATGTTAACATGCAATTATCCATTACTGTGGTCATCCGTGAAAGCACTGGACATAATTTTACAAAGGGTATATTAATATTCCCCTAAATAGCGATGCTGAGTAATCTTGCTTGTAGTCATCCTTGTAATTTACAGCATGTGACAAACAGGGTCTAGCTGAGATTAAATACTGTCTTAATTTTGCATATTACATAGCTCTGTCATGTACACTGAAAAATACAGAGATTAATAATTATAAACACAAGCATTGCTATGAAATGAGAAAATATAAAACATCAAAGGAATTGTTATAAGGAGCCCAGGCAGATTGGTTTAATCCTGTTGTTATCTCTTTATGATGGCATGAAGCTAGTGCAAATAGAACATAAGTGGCTGGACATAGTATTCACAACCACTGGTCAAAAATAAAAGTGTAAATAAAACACACTATTCCACAACGTAATTATCAGTATCTTTATTCATACTCACTTGCTTTCAAACTACTATTAATATTTAACAAAAAAACATGTCATGCAAACAAAGATTAATTGCTAGGATTAAGGAAAAAGTGCACAATGTGTACATTAATCTTGCCTGATATTTTTTTCTTGTTATAGTTTCACTTGCAAATGAATGGCCTCTCCATTTTCTGTACAGTACCTCACAATTATTAAATAATTTATAAAACATTTCTCTCCCTTCTCAATAGAAATATTGAGTCATAAAGTGGCATCGTTTATAAAATGTAAAAAAATTATTGTTCCTGCCTTTGTCCAAAGAAAAGAAAAGAGATTAGCACAGCAAATATTATGACATAATAAGCCTCCTTCCTGCACTCTGAAAAATCATATCTCCAGTCTGAAAATTACCTGTGACCTGTGTATTTTAGGTGTTACATGAACAAAATCACAATTCATTTTGTGAGACTGCCTTGCATTCATGTTAGTAACAGAAAGTGATTAATTTTGTTCTGAAGCTATTTCTGAGAAAAGGTTTAAAGTATGTATCTAATACACATACTAAAACCAACCCCAATTGAAATCCTAGGCTCAACAGCTTGCACTTTACATGCCAATTAACTAAGATGGGCTTCTTTGACTTTTTAGAAGCCCACCCAGAAATTTCTGATAGGTTCAGGTGCACCTGTAGCTGCTCAGATGTCACCTCTACTGTTCAAGTATTTCCCATTTGCTCCAGTAGAAAGGAAAGCTATGGAAAAACCAAGAGGTGAATGAGAAGTTCTCAGTGACAACCTTACTTTGCACTAGAAGTCTTAAGGAACACTCAAGGGCATTGGAGAAGAATGAATGTATCTGTGCGTTGTTTTTTTACTGGTATCCTTCTCTTTACATCAATCACTGATTACAAAACTAACAATCCTCTCCAATAAAAACAGTCACAATAACCACTTATAGAAGGATCCCAGCAAATCTCCAAGCCAAATTGAATGACTAACTGAAAGAGATTTATTTTATTTTATTTTGCTGACATGGTGTGTTATCCTCAAAGAGGTAATTTTCCCCCTTCAGTGCTTTATTTATTATTGCTCAAAAAAATTCTATGGTGTAAAATTTCCTGAACTGGAAAACTTTGTCTTACAACAACCAATGATGCTATAAACTTTTTATTTATGCAGAGTTTGAATCCTAGTAATAGGGAGACCATCTATATGATTTTGCAAACACAGCATTTTGCAGCACTGTATAAGTGTTTGCTCTGCAAGAGCTAAGCAATACTGCAGATCCTATGTGAGATGTATCTCAGAATAAGTGTGCATTTCTTTTGCACTACAGTTAAAGTTGTATTTTTTAAAAAGTACAAATAGCACAGAATATTCAGCATATCAGGTTAATTGAATAAATTGATTCCACATTAAAAAGTGTAATATTTTAATAGTTTTTTTTCTCCACATTAGAAATACACTAGGAACAGAACAGCTCATAATAGCCTGTAAGGAATAAGAGTATTATTATCCCCATTGTACAGATAGCGAGGCAGAAAGGTTGAGTACCTTGCCCAAGGCCACAGAGGGAGTCACTGGCAGAGCTGAGAATAGTAGTTCATTGTTCCTAGATCTCAGACCTGCAATAAAACTATGAGAACATTTACATCCACCTCCTTCCACTAAAAGTTTTCATATGAACAGGAGGTCTTGAGTGGATGCTTCCTTATTGATTATAAGGCTGTATAAAAGTCAAGCATCACTGGTACAGTTATTTGTTGAAAATATGACGTTATAATTATCAGTACTAAATCACTGTCAATTTTCTTTTAAATACTTGTGGTTATGGGTTTGAAAGAAAGAGAGGCATAGCCACTAGATTTTGCATTCTACTATATTGCAGCTTTTTTTGGTTGAACAGAATAGAGCTACAACTAATTTTTTTTGTATTTAGGACACATACATTTTACAGATGCAGAGAGACTGATAGAACCAGTGACAATAACATAATCCTTATGACGTAGACAATGCCAATAACAAATAAAAGGATTAGCCCCTTCGCCAAATTCTTTGGTGGGCACAAACTCCAATATGAACACTCTAAATGTTCCACCCCACCCACTCACCCCCGATTGGCATCTCTATACTGGATTTCATATCTTCCACCAGGCACATGCAGCTGTTCTGTGGGCAAAACTTTCCACCTGCAGGATGCTGCTAAGGAAGAGCGGGGAGAGGGTGCAGAAAAGAATAGAGACATATAAGGGCATAATAACTACACCAGAGGGAAAGTGGGACTGACAAGGTGTGAAAAGGCCACAGGTACAACAGCAATGAAGAAAAAAACCAATGTTGGCAGTGGGGCTTATGGGAGATGAATGTCAGTTCCAAGCATCCTATTCCGTATGCCTGATTTGGGGATGGGGGATGTATTGTTGGAGTTGGGTCACAAGCAAGGTAATTGTCTAAGTTACACCTCACAGAGTACCTTTAGCATGAAGATCCACTACCACCAAAGCCAGGCATTTTGAAATAGTCTCCTTGGATCCAGAAGCTGCCTCTGCTCATGGGAAGATCAAATGCTAGGGTAATGGGCCCTGATGCCTTCGATGTAGCCATCCATGCTTCCCAAATTCCATCTGTATCCTACTGCTGCACAATATATTTTGTTCTCCGTTTGTCTCATTTCTCATAGTTGGAGTACTGTAGCTCTTTTCTATGAACAGATACTTGTTATAATTTTGATATGCAGTTTTAACTTTCAGCCAAACAAAATGGTTTGAATTCCATGGACTATTAAATTGCAGGCTAAGAAGACACTTTCCCTGTATCATGTCTACATAAATGAAAACAGCTTAAGAGAAAAATAGTTTCTTAAGAATGTATTATTCTCACAGTCTCGGCAGTTATGGGAGAATTCCCGCAAGAAAGTGGTGTATATGGGTTATCATCATGTTACTATTTTGCTTCAGATGTGCAAAAAAAGATGGTCTTGGTTAAGGAATAATAACTGTCAATCAAAGAAAGGTGGGGGGGGGACATGGTGGGCTTGTGCCCCCAATACTTTTCAAATATTACTGCTTTGCTAGACACTTTTCATGATTTTGCATAACTGGTGACTTCCAAGTTATGTAGAAAGTAAGGAATACCTTACTAGTTTGGCATTTGGCACACACTAGAAATTGAGCAATGCTGGGACTTCAAGGAAAAAGCAAGAAGAAAAAAATCCTATTCTTTTGCTGAATAGGCATATTCTAGAGCAAGTAAAACTGCTTTTGAAACTATGACTGTATTTGCTTGCTAGGAAAGCAAAGGGATGAATTTTGTAGCACAGTGGTCCAAGGCATGCTTAAAGCAGCTTAAAACTGCCAGAGACCTGAAACACTCCTAGCAGGGCCCAGGAGCAATATCTATTCATCACAGAGATTCTCCTTAATATTATTTCATAATCCCACATAGTGACAGAAATTTAAGTTTCCATCATCACTTCCTTGGCATTATTTGCTTTGGCTTTCCAACATGACTTTGAAGCATTCATACACTTCTTCTTACCACTGTCCTTTTCTCCTTTATTTACTGCTCAGTGCCAGGGAGACATACTGGGCGAGACCATTTGTCTATCAAGCCTAGTGCTTCTGAGGTGGGCAGATATTAGCAAACTACAATTCTCATCAGCAACAGCTGGCACACCTAGTGCAATAAGATCTAGAGGGCTGCATTTGACTCACCCTTGTTGGCTCTGACTGGTACCAGATCTCCTGTAGTTTAGGCACAGACTCTTTCCTATAATCTGTCTCCTGTTCCTCTTTAATTGGACATGCCACAGGTAAAACATGGGACCGTCAACATGTAGAACAATGATACTCAAACTTTGGTCCTCCAGATGTTTTGGACATCAGCTCCCAAGATTCTTGACTTCTGGCCAAATAGGGTAGGGATTCTGGGAGTTGAAGTCCAAAACACCCAGAGAACTAAAGTTTGGGCATCTCTGATGTAGAGCAAAAAATGTTCCACAGAGCTACTGTCTCTTGCCTGTGGTAGCAGTGACCAACTGTGGTCCTCCAGATGTTTTTGGACTGCAGCTCTTATAACTTCCCCTAAACATTTGTCTGTGTTGGTTAGGGCTGGTGGGTATTGGACGTCAAAAACTATGGAGAACCATAGGGGTTGAAAGGCTTTTTATCTGATTTTAGATTGCCAGCTTCTTAGGATAGAGATATGTCACCTTGTTATTTCACAAAGGTGTAATAGCTACTGGTGCCACCATAATAATAATTACTATTGCGACTTAGCAGTCATGAATATATTAGTCCTACTGGAATCCCGTCTGACTATGGTGGATTGTCTTCAGTGTTAAAGAAATGGAGAATTTTTCTGAACAAAATATGCCCTAAAATAAATTTCATTCTCAGACAGTTTTGGAGCCAAATTATTCTCCCAAGAATGCCATCACTGTATTTTCATCCAGGGGCAGAAAATGCACTGAATAAATGGGGCACTTTTTAAACACACACACATACTCTCTCACTCTCTCTCTCTCTTAATTTTACTGGTCGTGCCAATTATAGATAGGCCATGAAACATTACAGCTGAACATTCAAAATTATCTATTTAATAATGGCTCAGACTGTTACCACTTTCTCTAAAAGGGTGACAGTTTTTAGAAAAAGAGGCAAACATGAAATAGTGCTGATTTCAAAACATATCTGAATATGTATATCATAAAATATAATTTTAAAAATATTTTTACATGTAACAATTATCTATCTACATTGACCACAGTTTTCATTTTTACACTATTTCCTATAATTAGAGATTATCTAAACTTGAATTCTTCTTCTTTAAATATTATTTTTTATTCACAGTGCTAGTTGTTTGCTACAGACTTCAAATACTATGCTTACTCCAGGGCACAAGCACCACTTGATGTTTAAGTCATTTGGTCATGTCCCTTCATTAAAGCTTTTTTAAAAAAACATGGATATTGCTACTAGCTTATTTTTTTACCTTTCACTGATAAACCCAGACTAAACTGACAAATAACCTAGAGGTATGGGTGAAAGACGTGAAGGGACTAATTTTTTTTGGGGGGGAGGGTCTATTTAATTCTGTGAACCTCTGGAACCTAACAGTAGAAACTGTGGTAAAGTATATTTTCATCTACATGGTGAGTGAGAGAAGCAAGAAATTATGAATGAAAGTGTGGCAAAAGTACAGGAATATTTTACAAGGTTGCCAACATAGTGTATAACTGGTACAAAAAAATATGCCAAGATCTCCCTTTGCCTTACAGATACAAGTAAGTGGCCACTGAAACCCAACATAACTTCCATTCAATCAAAAGGATTATGCCTAGTCCTTAATTAAGGATGGCTTCTGTCCAGCTTTAGATAAATAGACAGATGACTTAAAGTAACAATGTTTTTCTAGAATGGGAGTTTGACCTTGTACAGACACTCCTTGCAGCACAGTTCATACTCATGTGTGATGTCATTTCACAAATACCTTGTCTACACAGGCAAGGGGGAAATTATGTGTAAATAAGGATTGGATTCAGTATCTTCCTACTGCCAGAACTGGTTCTGAAAAGATCATCCAATCCCTACTGCTCAGTATGCACCTTTGTAGCACCTTTGAGACTAACTATGCAAAAGAAGTTGTAGCATGAGCTTTCTAGACTTTCCTAGTTGCAAGTAGGCCAAGTCTATGAAAGCTTATGCTACAAGATCCCTTTGCGTACAGATATTCCAGACTAACATAGGTATTTCTCTTAATTCTATTTCCACTGCTCAGTTATGGATGTCTTCAGCATTATTAAGTGGGAAAATGTCTGAAGAAACCAGTTTGGATGTGTAAGAACTTTCAGACAGCTGAGATTTGTACAAAAAAATGGAAAAAGGGAAATCAACAAAGAGGAATGCAGACAAAAAGCCAATAGGTGTAGGGAGAAGAGTCAGAAAAGCGAGAGTTCAGAATGAACCCAGGCTCACTGGAGAGGTTAAAAATAATAAAAAGGGGTTGGGGTTGGCTATATTTTAGAGAATAGTAGAGCCACTGCATCATAAAGGTGGTCATATGCTGATAGGGGAGAAAGTAGAATTGCTCAACAACTACTTTGCCTCAGTCTTCACACACAAAAACAAAATGGTGTCAATGGTGCAGACAGAACAAATGATGCAGTAAGGCTCTGCAGCCCACAATAGATAAAGAGGTGGCAGAGGAGAACCTAACTACTTAAATGAATTCAAGGGCTGGATGATTTGCATTGAGATACTAAAGGAGCTTGTAGATGCAAACTCAAAGCCTCTGTAGAGAAACTTTTGAGAATTCTTGGAAAACTGGAGAAGATGGGAGGAGGGTGAATGCTGTCCCCATCTTTGAAAAGAAGAAGAAGAAGAAAAAAAGACTACCTGGGTAACTCCCCACCAATCAGGCTGATATCAATACCAGCAAAGGTTCTAGATAGATGATTGAGAAAGCAGACTATAAATACTGAGGGCTTGAGCAGACCATCCCAACAAGGTGGCCTCCAGACGCCTCTTTTACAGCCAGATGGGGGGCGCGGCAACTGCATGCTGTGCCCCTGCTCTGGCCTTTGCAGGGAGCAATAGCTGCAGCACCCCGACTTTACGGCGCTCCTTTGGCACTGCATTGTGTGGACACAGCACCGCGACTCTGTGTGCTGTGGCGCACAGTGTCACACCACCCTGGGGGTGGAGCCAGGGCATGTGTCATATGGATGGCATGCCCCAACTCCACCCCCAGGGCGCTCTTTTGCAACAGTGTGCACAGCCCCTTAGAGAGGAATGTTGTGATTACTAAAAATCAGCATGGGGTTCTCACAAACAAGTAATGTAGCCTAATATTATCTCTCAGGGTTTTTTTTTGGGGGGGGGGGGGTTGGAAAAAGGTACATGTTTAATAGCTCCAGGAAATGTTGTAGATATAGTGTAGCCTGATTTCAGCAAGGCTAACAAGTTTTCTCATGGTATGTTGGAGACATGCTGAAAAAAGGTGGGCTAGACAATACTACAGTTGGGTGGATTTTAACGGGTTGATGGATTGAACCCAAAGAAACCACACCCATCAATGATACCTCTTCATCATGGAGAGAAACAACTAGTAGGGTGCCACAGGTTTCTGTCTTGGGCCCAATGATGTTTAACATTATAAAAATATTGATGATGAAATAAATGGCAAGCTTATGAAATTTGCAGGAGACACCCAATTAGAAGGAGTAACTAAGATGCCAGAATTAGATTTCAAAATAACCTTAACAGATTGGAGAGCTTGGCCAAAATTAGCAAAATAAATTTCAACAACGATGTATGGAAGGTACTACATTTAGGCAGGAAAAATGAAATGCTCAAATATAACATGGGTGACACCTGGTTTGACAACAATATATGTCAAAAAGATATAGGGGTCTTAGGAGACCATAGGCTGCATATGAGTCAATGGTGTGATGTGGTAACCCAAAAAAGGCTATGACATTCTAAGCTGCATCAATAGGAGTGTAGTACTGTATCTAGATTGACGGAAGCCACAGTATCATACTGTTCTGCTTTGGTCAGACCTCAGCTAGAATACCATGTCTACTTCTAGATACAAAAATTCAAGAGGGATATTGACAAGTGGGAATGTATTCAGAGGAGGGCAACCAAGGAGGCAACAGGTCTGACAACCAAGCTCCATATTTAGCTTAGGATAAAAGAAGATACAGAGGCGACATGATAGTCATTTTTAAATATTTGAAGAGATGTCATGTGGAAGATGTTCTTTACTGCTTCACAAAAAGTAACACCAATTAATGGGTTCACATTTCAATTTAAAAAATTCCACCTAAATATTAGTAAGAACATCCTGATTATAAAAAACTCTTCAACAGTGGAACAGAATGTCATGGAGGGTGATAGACCCTCTTTCTTTTGATATCTTTAAACAAGGTTGAATGGCCATTTCTTCAGCTGTGTATTCCTACATGGCAGGGAATTGGATTAGATGGCCCCTACAATCCATTTCAATTCTGATTTGTGAAAGTAGATCTCCAAGTTCTGCCATGGCTTGTAGAAAGACTCAACTCATAGAAGGTCCTGTCTGATTTTTAAAGATCCCACCTCCACTTAAACAGGAGTTTTAAGTTCTTTCAGCAGAATCCTATGATATTCTGTGTAACATCTACATCTACCCAGGGAAAGGTGTAGGAAGCTGGCAGAGGCAAGGAAGTTTGCTTCTGACTGTCCATGCACCTAAATCTTGAATCCAGTCTCGAGTTTATTATTTCACACTTTTCAGACAGCTGTGATCAGCATCAGCAGTGTGCTCCTAACACATACACCCACAAGTAAAACAGGTGTATGTGTTTATCTCCACACATAACATGACTGTGCATGTGCCTGTTTCTCCCTGCCCCAGTAAGTGCCCAATGAATCCAAAACATATATAAGGAGACATATTTTGCACATATACAAATATTGTATAGATTGTATAGATTGCCTTCAAAACAGTAACAGCAAGAAGCAAGAATTTTCAAGGGAAAATTGCTTTTGGAGTAAAAT